>NC_045444.1:90039949-90283304 GCF_002776525.5 Piliocolobus tephrosceles
TTTTTTTTTTTTTTGTTTTTTTTTTGAGACGGAGTCTCGCTCTGTCGCCCGGACTGGAGTGCAGTGGCCGGATCTCAGCTCACTGCAAGCTCCGCCTCCCAGGTTTACGCCATTCTCCTGCCTCAGCCTCCCAAGTAGCTGGGACTACAGGCGCCCGCCACCTCGCCCGGCTAGTTTTTTGTATTTTTTAGTAGAGACGGGGTTTCACCGTGTTAGCCAGGATGGTCTCGAACTCCTGACCTCGTGATCCGCCCGTCTCGGCCTCCCAAAGTGCTGGGATTACAGGCTTGAGCCACCGCGCCCGGCCCCATTCTGTCCTTTTGATGGTTGAATTCAAACTGTGCTTATTATAGCTGACTCTTAATCGTAGGTGGTCGTGTGCCAATCGTGTGAAACTACTGATAATGATCTATGGCAACAATCATTTCCGTACACAAGTTGTGGTTGACTAAATCCATATATTCTCTCAGGTGTGGGGCAGAACCTCTAAAATACCACAGTGAGTGGGAGGTGGGGCATTTATAAGTAGCAGATCATTGTACAACCATTTCCTGTGCCCCAGCCTCCTCTGACCTCAGCTACTTTTTTAAGGTACTGACCCACAGCCTCTGCTATGAGCCGTATCCCTATCACCTCCTCCGCGCAGCTCCAGTAGCCACTTCTTGTCTTGGAGGCTGGCTGCTTTCTGTCACACAGTGTTGCAGATTATGCTAAGTGAATCCAGTATCCCCTTGTTGCTCCCTCTGTCAAGGACCTGCAGTTTGTGGATTTAATATGTGGAGCACATATTCATTTATTAATTCATCCCTTAGGCATGTATTAAGGCCCACTATATACTAGGCATTGCACTAAGCACTGGGAATGTAAACATGATCGAAATTCTTCTTTTTTTTTTTTTGAGACAGGGTCTCACTCTATCATTCATGCTGGAGTGTAGTGGTGCCATCATAGCTCACTGCAGCTTCAACCTCCTGAGCTCAAGTAACTCCCCAACTCTCCCCACTCCCCACAACTCTGCTTTAGGCTCCCAAGTAACTAAGACTCTCACTTAATATTTTATTTTATTTTATTTTTTTGAGACAGTGTCTTGCTCTGTCATCCAGGCTGGAGTGCAGTGGCACGATCTCAGCTCACTGGAACCTCTGCCTCCTGGGTTCAAGTGATTCTTGTGCCTCAGCCTCATGAATAGCTGGGACTACAGGTGGGTGCCACCATAATCAGCTAATTTTTGTATTTTTAGTAGAGATGGGATTTCACCATGTTGCCCAGGCTGGTCTCAAACTCCTGGTCTCAAGTGATCCACCCACCTTGGCCTCCCAAAGTGGTGGGATTACAGCACCGCGGCTAGCTCTTTATTTTTATTTTTTGCTATGTTACCCACTGTGCCTAGCCTGGCTGGATTCTTGACAGCACCTCATGACCATATATTAGACTCTAGAAGGGAAGAGAAACACAGGTGGATATGACAAAGGTAGCAAAATGGTGTGGGGTCATGGTTAGAAACATGGACTTTGAGCCTGTGTGTTCGGGTACAAATTCTTACTCAGCCACTTACTAGCTGTGTGACCTTGGACTTCATAACAACTTTGCTTCTATATGCCTAGTTTCCTTATTTGTCAAGTGGCAGCTGTCATTGTACCTACCTTCTAGGGTTGTTGTAGGAGTTAATATTTATGACTATGTAGGGGAGTGCCTGAAACATAGTAAGTGCTATGTAAACATTTGTTAAGTAAATAAGTGCAGCAATCGAGCTATATACAGGGGATTATAGGAGTACCTTGTCCAATTAGCAATATCAAACTTTTGCTTCTGTTCAGGTCTGTCCAAGGTGTGGGGACATTTTCCAACTCAGGAGAATTAAAATAAAAAAAAAAAGCCAGAGTTTGGCTGCTCAGCATCAGTGCGGCATTAGTGCAGGCCTTAGCCCACACCTTACTTCCGGTAATGAGCTTTTGTCTTCTTCCTTGGGTCAAATTTCTACCTGGCATCTTTGTTGCAATAAATAAGTCTTTGTCCTATTTTCCTGCATCCTTAGTCTCTGCCTTAATTTCTGGTCAAGCCCTCAGTTCTTCTGGAACATAAGTTCTGCCTTGATCTTGCTAATCTGCCCGCCCATAAGCTCCACTCTCCAAGCAGGGTTCCAGCTACCAGCTGCCAGGCCTACTTGCTGCCTGGGTTTCTGAATATTACTTGCTCTAGGAGTCCCCATTGCTATGCTTCTTCCATGCATTTAGCCACCCATCTGCCTATTATTCTACTCTCCTGACACTATGCCCTGACCACCTGGCTGGTGTCTCTAATTGCCTATTTTCCACATGGCTGCCTGGCCCTTGGGGACAGGTGTTTGATCTTATCATCACACTTATGCCTTGTTCGGCCACCACTTAATCTTCCCTACTGACAAGAAAGAAGGTGGCAAGGAAGAACGGCTGAGTGAGACACTCTATGTTGCTCATCAAGTGACCTAGTTTAGTTTACCAAGGAATTTTTGGGTGTATCTATTGGGGGTAGCTTATCATAAATAACTATGCATAGTCATATGTGTAATTAGGAGGGGCTTGGTCTCTGCAAAGTTCCCTATGTGAAGACTTTCTCTTCTTGATGCCCCAGTTAAGGAAATTCCTTTACTAATTTATTTTCCTGAATAACCAGTCCTCCCTGAATAATCAGTTGTGTGTGCTGCCAACTGCTGCTAAATTACTCTAATGAAGTCATAATACTGTGGTTCTGGGCTTTCAAGTTCAATACTTTCTACATATTTTTCATTCTTAGTGTTTGCATGCAGGTTAAACATTCTAGGACGTCATGGTTTCCCTTCTGCTGCCCACCATTCCCATTTTTACTTCTCGGAGTTTTCCAAAACTTGATTATAGTCAATGTCAGCTCAAATAATTTCCCTTTCCCTGGAATCACTTCTGTTGAACATGGCCACTTTTGTCTTGAAGAAGAAAACCTAATCATCTCAATTACAATAATAACCTCCAAGTTGCATTACTGACGAGGGTGTCATGAAAGTGAGTCAATAGTGGAAGGGGAATAAAGGGCATAATATAATCCCCAGCTCTTAGCAACATAACCTAATTTTCATTCAGTTCCCTGTAGCTGCCTAATTTCCATTAGGCACATGCTAATTTCTTTTAGCCCCATGCGCAGAAGACGATCTTATTTTCTCTTCAGTTCTATTTGGTACTTAGAGTTAATTGGAAACTTAATTATAAGTGCTAGAAGTCATCTACGGAGTATTTCTCATTTGTGAATTACTTTATTATCCATTTTTATGGTATGCATTTATTTTCTTGATAGAAATAATTTTCATTTTAAATAGCATCTGACATTTGCAAGGGTTTTAAAGCACATTCACGTAATGCTGTCTCATTAATTCTCACAACGATCTTGTGAGGTAGGCAGAACTGTTATTATGCCTATGCTACAGAAGAGAAAATAATGGCACAGAAAAAGATTGTGGGAGAATAAAGTAAAAAGTGCATAAGAGGAGGAGCCTGATGATTAAGCACTGCTTGCAGCTCTGGCACTGTTGACCATGAACTGCGTGCCTCTAAGCAAGTTACTTAAACTCTCAAGGTTTGTTTCTTCATCTTACAAGGTCAGGAGATCGAGACCATCCTGGCTAACACGGTGAAAACCCGTCTCTACTAAAAATACAAAAACAAAATTAGCCAGGCGTGGTGGCAGGTGCCTGTAGTCCCAGCTACTCGGGAGGCTGAGGCAGGAGAACCGCGTGAACCCGCGAGGCGGAGCTTGCAGTGAGCAGAGATGGCGCCACTATACTCCAGCCTGGGGGACAGAGCCAGACTCTGTCTCAAACAAACAAACAAAAAGATGTAGTGGGCTGGGCATGGTGGCTCACGCCTGTAATCCCAGCACTTTGGGAGGCCGAGGCGGGTGGATCACGAGGTCAGGAGATCGAGGCCATCCTGGCTAACACAGTGAAACCCCTTCTCTATTAAAAATACAAAAAAAATTAGTCGGGCAGGGGGGCGGGCGCCTGTAGTCCCAGTTACTCAGGAGGCTGAGGCAGGAGAATCGCTTGAACCCAGGAGGTGGAGGTTGCAGTGAGCCGAGATGGGACCAATGCACTCCAGCCTGGGTGACAGAGCAAGACTCCAACTCAAAACAAAAAACAAACAAACAAAATACAAACAGACAAAAAAACAAACAAACAAACAAACAAACAAACAAAAAACTAGCATAATCACAGAAGCAGCTAAGCTATTTAAAATATAACATAGGCACACACACACCCACACACACCATGGTGTGAGCCCTAGAATTGAAATCCTTCAAGGTTGTGTGCTGCAAAACAGATACTCTTATGGTTACACCTGCTTGCCTTGGCCTCCCAAAGTGCTGGGATTACAGAAGTGAGCCACAGCGCCCGACCTACCACTTTTTGATATCTGCTAGAGCCATCATCTTCTCCTGATCACTGGTAATCAATCTCTGACAGAAGCATGGCTGAACTATTGGAAAACAGTACTTAACTGATGGCAGAAGTGAGACAAGCTCAGTGTGGGCAAGGAGGCTGCCTATGTTATTCACCCTAGTCACCTGAGTGCCTGCAATAGTAGATCCTCAATAAAATCATGGGTGAATAAAGCATATTTCTCCTAAAACTATAGCAATTATTGTTGTTATCAACTGTGGAAACATTTGCATGACGCTACAAAGTAAGCAAAATAAGAAACTAGCTCTCTGTGTGAAGTTAAGGTAACAGGGCTTCAGATAGTACCTTGAAAAACATTATTTAAGGTAGGGTGCAGTGACTCTTCCTATAATCCCGGCACTTTGAGAAGCTGAGGTGGAAGGATTGCTAGAGCCCAGGAGTTTAAGACCAGCTTGGGCAACATGTTGAAGCCCTTCCTCTGAAAAAAAAAAAAAAAAAAAATTAGCTGGACATGGTGGTGCACGCCTGTGGTCCCAGCTACTTGGGAGGCTGAGGCAGGAGGATCTCTTGAACTCAGAAGGTTGAGGCTACAGTGAGCCATGTTCAAGCCACTGTACTCCAGCCTAGGTCTGAGGGCGAGACTTTGTCTCAAGAAAGACAAAACAAAACACCTCATTCTTTAGTGAAAATCCTGCCTTTATTTCTGAGATCGCAAAGCAGTGGAGTGTTCCTGGCTTTTGAATCGATAGTGATAGTTTCTGTATAGGCAAGAATTTGTTCCTTTGCTGAATATTTTGAGAAGCAAGTATCCCATACGGAGGTTGGTGAGAACACCGTAAGTATCTTGATTATCCTGAGAGCCCAGAAAATGAACCAAGGTAAAACTGCTAGATGGGAATTTCCTGTGGTCTCAGCTTGAGACTCCAAAGCAGAGCACAATAAGGGACAAGTACCTCCCATTTCATGGAGAGGATCTACACTAACATCAGGGCTTGCTAACAGGCGCCCAAAACAGTTTCCACAACCTGTGGCCCCCACCCACCTCAGACAAGAAAGTTCTTTGCAGATTTTTTAAAAAATAACAATTTTATTGAGATATAATCACATGCGACTAGATTCACCTTTTTAAGGTGTGTGATTTTAAATATATTCACAGAGTTGTGCAACCATCACCACTGTCTAATTTTAGAACATGTTTGTCATCCCCAAAAGAAACCCTGTACTCATTAGCAGTCACTCCCCATTTCTCCTCCCAGCCCCTGTCAATCACTAATCTGCTGTTTCTATGGATTTGTCTATTCTAGATGTTTCATTTGAATGGAATCATACAATATGTGACTTTTTGTGTCTGATTTCTTTCACTGAGAACAGTGTTTTCAAGGCCAGGTGTGGTAGCTCATGCCTATAATCCCAGCACTTTGGAAGGCCAAGGTGGGCAAATTACTTGAGGTCAGAAGTTTGAGACCAGCCCGGCCAACATGGCGAAAACCTGTCTCTACTAAAAATACAAAACTTTGCCGGCCGCGGTGGCTCAAGCCTGTAATCCCAGCACTTTGGGAGGCAGAGACGGGCGGATCACGAGGTCAGGAGATCGAGACCATCCTGGCTAACCCGGTGAAACCCCGTCTCTACTAAAAAATACAAAAAACTAGCCGGGCATGGTGGCGGCGCCTGTAGTCCCAGCTACTCGGGAGGCTGAGGCAGGAGAATGGTGTGAACCTGGGAGGCGGAGCTTGCAGTGAGCTGAGATCCGGCTACTGCACTCCAGCACAGGCAACAGAGCGAGACTCCGTCTCCCCCCCCCCCAAAAAAAATTAGCCTGGCATGGTGGCATGCACCTTTAATCCCAGCTACTCAGGAGGCTGAGACACAAGAATCACTTGAACCTGGGAGGCAGAGGTTGCAGTGAGCCGAAATCATGCCACTGCACTCCAGCCTGAGCGACAGAATGAAACTGTGTCTCAAAAGACATAACTAAAACAACACCAAAACAAAATAAAAGTATAATATTTTCAGGGCTCACCTATGTTGTAGCATGTATCAGTATTTCACTTTTTTACAGCAGAATAATAGTTCACTGTAAAGATATACCACATTTTACTCATCCATTCCTCTGTTGATGGACATTTGCATTTTTTCCACTTTGGGACTCCTATGAAGATGCTGCTATGAACATTCACGTATATGTTTTTGTGTGGTCTTAGGAGAATTTGACCTTGTTCCCTGAAGTTTGTGAGCATAGAGTATGAAGTCTGTTCCTTGCCTAGACATGAGGTTGGCTGGAGCGGCGCCTTAGAGCAAAGAGGAGAGCAGAGATTGTAGTGGGAGTAAGCCACAATTCTACAGTAATCAGGGTAAGTGTTGTGTTTTCCGAAGACTAGAGTGGACACCGTGGAAGATGCAACCATCTTGAAAAGACCTTGCCCAAGAATACTATCTGTGTGGTGGATTATTGCTTGACCCAGAGCTAGGGGAGGATCATTAGTGGTCAGCAGCAGAGTATACTTTCCACCTGAGAAAAAAAGGAAAGTGTTGGAGATCCCCAGTGGGGGTTGAGGGTTTTTCTAAAAAACACACATAAGCTCCCTTCAAGAGTGAGTCAGCTGGCATTTGAACATCTGTCCCACAGAACACACCAACGTCCAAAGAAAACAGCACCAGCTGAATAATGAAGAACCCTTTGCTTTTTCACTTCTCCTTTCTCCTCTATCCCTCACTGGGGAGGAACAACAAACCACAGAGTGATTGGGGTGTGGCTGGAATAAGAACATGCTCCACTTCTCTGCTGCAGGTTACTGGGACCCAGTAAGACCTGACCTGGAATGTAGGAGAGGAAGACTTGAAGAAGAGGAAAGAGTGAAGTTTGGATATTAAAGAAGGCTGAGGCTGGGCACGGTGGCTCATGCCTGTAATGCCAGCACTTTGGGAGGCCGGGGTGGGAGGATCACCTGTGGTCAGGAGTTCAAGACCAGCCTGACCAACATGGAGAAACCCCATCTCTACTAAAAATACAAAAATTAGCTGGGTGTGGTGGCGCATGCCTGCAATCCCGCTACTCGGGAGGCTGAGGCAGAAGAATCACTTGAACCCGAGAGGCGGAGGTTGCGGTGAGCCGAGATCATGCCATTGCACTCCAGCCTGGGCAACAAGAGTGAAACTCCATCTCAAAAAAATAAAATAAAAATAAAATAAATAAAATAATAAAATAAAATAAAATAAAAAAATAAAAAAATAAAATAAAATAAAATAAAATAAATCATTTATAGTATAGTATCGTTTTGTGTTTTTGTTGTTGTTGTTTTTTGTTTTTTGTTTTGAGATGGAGGCTTACTCTGTCACCCAGGCTGGATTGCAGTGGTGCCGTCTCGGCACCTCCTGGGTTCAAACAATCTTCCTGCCTCAGCCTCCCAAGTAGTTGAGACTACGGGTGTGTGCCATCATGCCTATTTTTTTTTTTTTTTTTGAGACGGAGTCTCGCTCTGTCGCCCAGGCTGGGTGCAGTGGCGCCATCTCGGCTCACTGCAAGCTCCGCCTCCCGGGTTCACGCTATTCTCCTGCCTCAGCCTCCCGAGTAGCTGGGACTATAGGCACTTGCCACTGCGCCCGGCTAATTTTTTGTATTCTTTAGTAGAGATGGGGTTTCACTGTGTTAGCCAGGATGGTCTCGATCTCCTGACCTCGTAATCTGCCTGCCTCGGCCTCCTAAAGTGCTGGGATTACAGGTGTGAGCCACCGCGACCGGCCATTTTTGTATTTTTAGTAGAGATGGGGTTCATTATGTTGACCAGGCTGGTCTTGAACTCCTGACATCAAGTGATACGCCTGCCTCGGCCTCCCAAAGTGCTGGGATTACAGGCGTGAGCCACCGCGCCTGGCCTTTATTTTTTATTTTTAAAAGTCTTGGACCAATGGTACACGGAGTTGAGTAAATCATACTCCTCAGTTCTTGACATACATCACTACTTGGTGTGTAAAAGACACCACTCACTTAAAAAATTACTGTTCTTCATCCAGCATTCCCTCTCTCATTCTCCTCTTACTACAGGCAGGCACCACTGAAACGTGTTTATGTATTTTTCAAAGACACATACATACTCAATAATATATATTGGCATTGTTTTGTGCATATGTTTTTAATATAAGTTTAAATAAAAAAGGTAATACAAATGGCATTGTATTACAGATTTCACTGAGATTCCTTCTTTCGTTCTTAACCCAGTACTGTGTTTTAAAGTTCTCACCACATTACTGTATATAACCCATTGGCCCAACTGTGGCTGGAGCTCCTAGGTTCAGTAAAGCTCCGACTACCATGAACAATGCTGCCATTGACATCTTCATGCAGGCCTAGGGACATATCTAGAAATGGCATTGCTAACACTGACTTCAGGACATTTTAATTACTGCATAATCACTGCATTCTCTTTTTGCAGAAGCCATTGGCAATGAGTTTATGTGACTTGTACCCAAAGGATGCCTGGTTAATCCTTGCCTGTTGAAGGTGAAGGGCACCATGTCCTATCTGCTGGCCACCTCTAACTTTCTTAGGAGAGGCCAAAAATAAAGTAGCGTTTTTCCATGTCCCTTCAGCACTGCCAGCCATGCTTTTATTTACTTATTTATTGCTTAGAGACAAGGTCTTGCTTTGTCACCCAGGGAGGAGTGCAGTGATGTGATTCCAGCTCGCTGCAGTCTCTAACTCCTGGGCTGAAGCCATCCTGCTGCCTCAGGCTCCCAAGTAGCTGGGACAACAGGCAGGTATGACCATGCCTGGATAATTAAAAAAAATTTTTTCCCTCTAGAGTCAGGGTCTTGCTATGTTGCCAAGGGTGCTCTCAAACTCCTGGCCTCAAGCAATCCTCCTGCCTCAGCCTCCTAAAGTGCTAGGATTAAAGGGGTGAGCCACCACACCTGGCACACCCATGCTTCTACACTCAATAATTGGTGCCTCCTTTGGAAAAAGTTCACACTCCTGTTTCACATGATGGATAATATGCATTTGTAGGTGTTGTTTTATTGAAAAAGTGTTTTAATTTTTAAAAATCCATGTTAAATGTTCAGAACATAGAAAAATATTTTCAAACTTTGGAACTGCAATTATGTTTGCAGCTTTCTAGAAATAGAGATACCTATTAATGCTAAAAATACTTTACTAGATCAATCATCTTAATAATAAAATCTTATTAAAACAGTCTTTTCTCACCACAGGAATGCTAGTTATGAGACTTTGGTTAGGGAGATTTCCTTCTGCAATCCATAGATCTTTCTCCAAGTGTTTTTGTTTACTGAACATTTTGAAATTTCTCAGAAGTCTTCCTGTAACACACTGCTGCAGAAACCCCCTTTCCATACGCAAAGGTCAGCTAAGTAGCTGAAGGATAATGGAATAGTCCTCTATTCCTTGATTATGAGCTGATAGCAATCAGATGAAATTCAACAGAGGTAAAGTCAATGCACATAAATAAAAAAGTGTTCATTGATGTTAACCCTAACCTTAAATGAGTTCAGGAAGGGGTAGGCCTGGTTTGACAGCAGCTCATGTGAAAAAGACACAAAGGCAATGCATATGTGGGGACAGGGGGAATATGGGAAATCTCTGTACCTTTCAGTCAATTTTGCTGTGAACCTGAAGCTGCTCTAAAATGTACAGTCTATTAAAAAGGAAAAAAAAGAGAGATATTAATTGACCTTAATATATAGCAACAGTCTGTAAAGGCTGTTAGATGCACCAACGCAATGTAATAGAAGTGTTATATTGTGTTCAGCCTGGGGGCCAGGGAAAAGAATCACTCTCTTCTTATAGTTTTACCATCCCTAGGGTGTTATTCTGAGAATCAAGCTTAAAAGAGACAAAGACAAGTGAGAGGCTTGTAGATTAGGACAATTAGCATGGAACATAAATTTAGAATCTATAATGCCAGGAAAGACCAAGGGAATACCAGCTGCCTTCAAGTACTTGGAGGACTTACGTGTGAATAATGGTAACATTTTAACTTAGGTAGCACCTCACAATTTCCCAAGCACCTTTATTTTTATTATTTAATTGATGCTTATATTGGCTTTGCGAGGTAGACCTTTATAAAATGGTAAGCCGTTTTATAAAGGAGGAAACTGAAGCTCAAAGAGATTAATTTTATTTTGCTCTAAATAGCATGGTGGTTGTGGAGATGTTGGGACTAGAATGCAGGTCTCTTGAATTGTGTTTAGTGTTCTTTCAATGACGTAAGACATCCTGTGCTTTTGTGGAGAGTGAACCTAGGGCCAATAAGTATTAGTGAAGCAGAAGGCAGTAAATTCAATATAAAACATTTTCAAAAAAACTGGCAAGAACTTTCTAATATTGGAAGGGCTAGCCCCCCAAAGTTGCCAAATTTTCCAGTGGAAATTAGATAATGGTCCTTCAGGGATATTGTAGCAAAGATTCCAGTATGGAAAAAGACGCTGGACAGTCTTACTGGTTTTCATACCTGTTGTTTTATTTGTATTAGACTGGGAAGGAAACAAACATATAAATTTGCTGCTGTGTTTTCATTTATGTTTGCTAACTAGAGCTGAGATCTGAAAACAAAATTCCATTTGAAAAATATTATTCAGGCTGAGTGGCAGATGAATGACTCATTGATATGTTTTTGTCAATCTTAATTCTGTTTATCTACTGGTCATAGCACACTGGTGTTGATTTCTCTTATACTTCAGCCATGTCTCTTAATACCAGTTACACAGAGAGACAAAGAACAAAATAATAATTACGAAAAATCAGACTTTGGGAACTGAGCTGTCTGGGTTGAGGTCACCTAAAAAGCTCACGAAGTCTGATGTTTGTGCAGCCTCAAGTATCTTTATTTTTTACTGTGTGTCTGAAGCTCATGACACGATCGAGGTTAGTAACTATGGAGACTGGTGTGATTTATTTACCACTGAGGAGGTTTAGCACTGACAGAATCAGAACAAGCTTCCTCATGCAAACGGAGTGCCTGCCTATCCTTATTAAGGGGATCTGGGAAAACCAAAAGATGAGTTAATGCAACTGATGAATTAATGCAATTAAATGAAGTCACGTGAGAGCAAAAGGGAGAAAGAAAGGGCTTGAAGAAGCATGGGAACTCCTGTTCCTTTTTTTTTTTTTTTTTTTTTTTTTGTGAGACAGAGTCTCGCTCTATCGCCCAGGCTGGAGTGCAGTGGCGTGATCTCTGCTCACTGCAAGCTCCGCCTCCCAGGTTCACACCATTCTCCTGCCTCAGCCTCCTGAGCAGCTGGGACTACAGGTGGCCACCACCATGCCTGGCTAATTTTTTGTATTTTTAGTAGAGACGGGGTTTCACCATGTTAGCTAGGATGGTCTCAATCTCCTGACCTCATGATCCGCCCACCTCGGCCTCCCAAAGTGCTGGGATTACAGGCATGAGCCACCGCGCCTGGCCATCCTGTTCCGTCTCATCCCTGTGTCTCTGCTTATACAGTTTTCTCTTTTCAGAATGCACTCCTTATCCAGGGTTGTGACCTTCTAGCTCACCCCCCCAGTCCAAAGTCCACCTCTTACACAAAGTCTTCCTGATAAAACTAACCAACATTTATGTCTCCCTTTTTAGACTGTGTCAGACAGTTTCTGTACCATGCCTATTTGCAGTGAATTACATTCATAACATGGGCTGAACATTGTAATGACTGTTCCCAGGGTTGTCCCCCATGGATGTGCATTTTGTGTTCTGCCCAAGGGCACCTGGTCAAGGAGCTGAGTGGGAGCAGAGATCCAGCCCATGCTCCTTTCTCCATGCCAGTAGCATCTCTAGTGCCTTTCTGAATTCTCAGGAAACATCAGTAGATGAGTGCTGGCCCTGGCTGTCCCTAAGTATTACCCTTGTGTTCACCATGTCTCCCCAATGGGTTTGTATATCCCTTGAGAGCAGGCGTTCTGTCACATCAACCTCTGCATTCCGCATAGGGCCTAGCCTTAGATAAATGTTCCTTCGCTTGACTTAACACAGACAAGGAATAGAAAGAGGTCTTTTTTTCCGGAAGTGAAGCACAGAGAAGGTGGTCTACAAAGGAGAGAGAAGGAAAAAGGCCTGGGGAAAGAAAGTGGAAGCAAAGAGGTTTGAAAATGCAGAGACTGGGCCGGACGCGGTGGCTCATGCCTGTAATCCCAGCACTTTGGGAGTCCGAGGCAGGTGGATCACAATGTCAGGAGTTCAGGACCAGCCTGGCCAAAACGGTGAAACGCCGTCTCTACTAAAAATACAAAAATTAGCCGGGCCTGCTGGCAGATGTCTGTAATCCCAGCTACTTGGGAGGCTGAGGCAGAGAATTGCTTGAACCCGGGAGGCGGAGGTTGCAGTGAGCCGACATCATGCCACTGCACTCCAGCCCAGGCGACAGAGCGAGACTCTGTTGCAAAAAAAGAAAAAAAAAAAAAAAAGAAAAAGAAGAGACCATTTTTTGGTACTGCTCTTTTTCTTGAGCTCCGGCAGCAGATTGATTTTCTTTGGCATCTCTGGCTCCTAATCTTTCGTTCTATCCAAGGGCTATTGAGCCCCGGAAAGAAGTTCTCAATGGTAAGGTGCTGGGCATATGGGGGCGATATCAGCACGTCTGGGTCCTGCTGGTTGCCGGGGGGGTCTGAGTGTTCAGGACAGGGCCCAGCATGGGTTTGGAATTACAGAAGATCAGCAGTAGTGATCTTCAGGAGATGACCTGACATATTTCACTGGATCCCATGGGAAAAATCCCAAGGAAACCCTTCCTCTCCCAAACAACATTTCTCTTCCCTTTCCAAAATGAAGTCACCCTCAAGCACAGCCGTGTCTTTGGCAAATCATGTTTTCTGGTGGGGCTTACCTCAGAGTCCTACATCAGAACCGGGCATAGCTGACTACCTTTGCATTGAATTTCTCTTTTTTTCAGAGTCAATGTCAATTATGCACATGACTTAAGAAGAAATCACTGGACCATTTCATTGTTTCCTCCCTGAAACTTCCCCTACCTCAAACCCCAAACCAAAAATACCAAAACCTCACCACTCTTGAGCAAGCCACCAGAGGACTGAGAACATGTCTGAGGAGTGGCTGTGAGCAGCCAAAGACCAGCTGCAGACAGGAAAAAAATAAGAAATGCATCAAAACTACGGAAATCTGACCAGGCACGGTGGCTCATGCCTGTAATCCCAGCACTTTGGGAGGCTGAGGTGGGAGGATCGTTTGAGTCCAGGAGTTCGAGACCAGCCTGGCCAACATAGGGATATCGTGCCTCTATAAAAAATAAACAAAATTAGCCAAGTGTGGTGGCACATGATTGTAGTCGTAGCTACTTGGGAGGCTGAGGTGGAATGATCACTTGACCCTAGGAAGTTATGGCTGCAGTAAAAAAAGCATCTCTTAAATTTTCATACTTTCTGGAGACAGTGTCTTGCTCTGTTGCCCATGCCACTGCCACTGCCACTCTAGCCTGGGCAACACAGTGAGAGCCTGTCTCAAAAAAAAAAAAAAAAAAAAGAAAGAAAGAAAGAAAAAGAAGAAAGCATGACAATTTAAGAGTTGCTTTTTGGGCCGGGCGCGGTGGCTCAAGCCTGTAATCCCAGCACTTTGGGAGGCCGAAACGGGCGGATCACGAGGTCAGGAGATTGAGACCATCCTGGCTAACACGGTGAAACCCTGTCTCTACTAAAAAAAACTACAAAAAACTAGCCAGGCGAGGTGGAGCGCCTGTAGTCCCAGCTACTCCGGAGGCTGAGGCAGGAGAATGGCCTGAACCCGGGAGGCGGAGCTTGCAGTGAGCTGAGATCGCGCCACTGCACACCAGCCTGGGTGACAGAGTGAGACTCCGTCTCAAAAAAAAAAAAAAAAAGAAAAGAGTTGCTTTTTGTTTTGTCACTAACAAAACTGGATTTGTTTACTACAGGCAAAACTTACTAGGTGGGATGGGTTTTGGATGAGGAAGTTGAAAATGTTGCCAATAGAACAGTTCTAAGGAATGATTAAGTCTCCCTCTTTGACGTGAGCACAGACCTCATTAGCTAGTGTCTTTCACATCTGGGTAGAAGTAGCACAAGTGAAATCACGGTGTGATGCAGCGTAAAACAGAGGAGATTTTTACTGAACAGTGAAACAAAAAGCACATCATGAAAACTCTGTCTCCTGAAATAGATCCTTTTTGTTTAAATATACTCTGATATCCATAAACAACAATAATGAAGCTCCCTTGAGGTAGATGCTGCAAAAACTGTCCCATGTCTACTCAAACCAGAACTTCTGGTTTGTGGTACGGAATGGTCAAAAGGTTCTTTCAACTTAGTAGCTTTCTTCTTTGTAAACCTGGACTAAGTAGACCTCTGGGACCTGGGACAAGTCACTCCACATACCCAAACTTCAGTTAACTCGTCTGCGACATGTGGTTTAATGGTGCCACATGCGGTTGCCATGATCATTAAATGAGATGATCCACGGAAAACAGATGTTTAGGGCCGGGCACGGTGGCTCACACCTATAATCCCAGCACTTTGGGAGGCCGAGGCGGGCGGATCAAGAGGTCAGGAGATTGAGACCATCCTGGCTAACACGGTGAAACCCCGTCTCTACTAACAATACAAAAAATTAGCTGGGCGTGGTGGCGGGCGCCTGTAGTCCCAGCTGCTCGGGAGGCTGAGGCAGGAGAGTGGTGTGAACCCGGGAGGTGGGGCTTGCAGTGAGCAGAGATCGTGCCACTGCCCTCCAGCCTGGGCGACAGAGCGAGACTTTGTCTCAAAAACAAACAAACAAACAAACACACACACAAAAAACACAGATGTTTAGTGCAGTGCCTGGAGCCTAGGTCTCAATGTTTGCTATCTTTACGGCTTAGCCCAGTGGCTAAACACCTAGACTCCAGTGTGTCTTCGGCTCCTGCCATTGCTATTAATACTTACTGGCTGTGCAACTTTCAGCCAGTTACTTAACTTCTCTGTTCATCCATTTTCTCAACTTTTAAATGAGGAGAAGACTACCAAATACTTGTATGGTTATTGTGAAGATAAAAGAGAGTAAGCCTTTGGAGCACTGCTAGGCACACAGTGAGCACATACTAAGTGTTAATTATTTTTATTATTCTGCAAATAGAACTTCGTTGTTGATAAGATGCTTCTTCTGCCTGCTCTGCATTCTCTACCCCAAATCTTGGAATTCTCAGACTGCATAGCTCATCCTCTTTTTACATTTGAGCTACTAGAAATGCCTCAATTCACAAAACCTGTGGGATACCATTCCCTCTCTCCTGGGGGGCACATTCAGTAGTGTAAAAGTGGTGGAAGCAGGACCCTTACCTATGCAAGAGCCCTGATGTTAGCTCCTGTTGGTCTCCCTCCACCTCGCGCCTTCCCCAGCTTAGTCCTGGGGGCTCTAAGATCATCCTAAGGATCTTGGGGGCCTGTAGAACTGCTGGTCCCTCAGCTTAACCCAGGTTCTTGAGGAAGCCCCAGAGGCTTGGGGAGGACTCCAGACTATAGAACAGAGCAGAGCTCCCAGCCCCATTTGCTAATCAGCCTGACTTTTCTATACTTCAGGGAGATCTAAGACTTAGGAAGGTCATCCAGGTCTGGATGCTATTTTCTAGTGGTGGTATCAGGGTGGGAGTGTCTAGATTTTCTCAACTAAATTGCTTCATCAACATACAGTTTCTATTTTCTATTTCTCTCATACATAAATCCAATCCTAAAAGCTTGTGTCTTTCTGCTGATAAATCCAACACTAGCCATGAGGGAGAATCCAGTGTGAGAAAACAGGGTCAGTTCCAGGCAGCACTGTAAAAGTACAGGAAAGGAAATTGACCCTTAATGAGAACTTACTATATATCAGCCAATGTACTTCATATGCTTTGAAGCAAAAAAGCCCTAGGAGGTAGGTACCATAATTATTCCCATTTTATGAATGAGGATGTTGAAAGTCAGAGATGTTAGAAAGGGTCAGAATGACAGTTGGTGGAGTCTGGAATCAAACCCCATTTTGTCTGATTTCAAAGACTGTGTACTTGACTGAAAGTCTGCAGTTTTCTCTCTCTGATCCTCTCCTTTTTCAGGTGTGTTCTATTCCTTAGTCCCATCTGTGATGGTTAATTTTACACGTCAACTTGACTGGGCTCAGGACGGCCAGGTAGCTGGTAAAAAATCGTTTCTGGGTGTGTCTGCGAGGATGTTTCCAGAAGAGACTAGCATTTGAATCAGTAGACTGAGTGAAGGTCAGCTCTCATTAATGCAAGTGGGTGTCATCCCATCCATTGAGGGCCTGAATGGAAAAAGAAGGCAGAAGAAGGGTGAATTTGCTGTCTATCATCTTGAGCTGGGACATCCATTGGCTTCTGCCCTTGGGTCAGAGCTCTTGGTTCTCAGTCTTTGGACTCTCGCACCCCTGACTTCCTATTTCTCTAGCTTGCAGGTGGCACATCATGGGACTTCTTGGGGTCGACAATCGCCTAAGTCAATTCCCATAATAAATCTCTTCTTTTATATATATGTATGTATATATATATATCTTATTGGTTCTGTTTTTCTTCGGAACCCTGACGAATACAACATCCTTTTCAAAAATCTTCTCTCAGAAGAGGAATTTTACAGTAGACATTTAAGTCTTTGTGTAAATTTTAAATCAATGTGTCACACCTGGGCACGGTGGCGCACGCCTGTAGTCCCAGAATTTTGGGAGGTGAGGCGGGTGGATCACTTCAGGTCAGGAGTTTGAGACCAGCCTGGCCAACATAGTGAAACCCCGTCTCTACTAAAAATACAAAAAGTTAGCCAGGCATGATGGTGCGTGCCTGTAATCCTAGCTACTTGGGAGGCTGAGGCAGGAGAATCGCTTCAACGTGGGAGGCGAGGGTTGCAGTGAGCCAAGATCGTGTCACTGCACTCCAGCCTGGGCGACAGAGCGAGACTCCATGTCAAAAAAATAAAAATAAAAATAAATAAATCAATGTGTTATAATTCCAGGGAAATAGTCTCATTTTAAGATCCTTTGCTGATTCTAAAATAAAAGCTTTATTTCATTGAAGAGATTTAAGGCATTAGCAAGTAGGTGGGGGTGGATTTTGGAAATTCTTCTCCTAAAATAACATAATTCTCTCTCTAAGGCTGGTCTTGCTAATAATAGCAACCACAACAATAATGATTTTTAATAACAGTGACTACATTGACCATTGAAGTGACATGTGATAGGTATAAGTGGGCTATGTCCTTTATGTAAATCTTTTTTGTTTTTCGAGACGGAGTTTTGTTCTTTTTGCCCATGCTGGAATGCAATGGTGCGATCTTGGCTCACTGCAACCTCTGCCTCCCAGGTTCAAGCGATTCTCCTGCCTCAGCCTCCGAGTAGCTGTGATTGCAGGCATGCGCCACCACGCCTGACTAATTTTATATTTTTGTAGAGACTGGGTTTCTCCATGTTGGTCAGGCTGGTCTCGAACTCCCGACCTCAAGTGATCCGCCTGCCTTTGCCTCCCAAACTATTGGGATTACAGGCATGAGCCACCGTGCCCAGCTTATGTAAATCATTTTATTCAATCCTCACTGCAACCCTTGTAGGATGATATTATTATATTATCCATTTATAAATAAAGAAATTGAGGCTCAGATAGGTTAAATGATTGCTTAGGAGCATACAGATAGTAGGTGTTAAAGAGTTGGGATTTGGGCTGGGCACAGTGGCTCACACCTGTAATCCCAGCACTTTGGGAGGCCAAGACAGGCGGATCACCTGAGGTCAGGAGATCGAGACCATCCTGGCTAACATGGTGAAATGCTGTCTCTACTAAAAATACAAAAAATTAGCTGGGTGTGGCGGTGGGCACCTGTAGTCCCAGCTACTCAGGAGGCTGAGGCAGGAGAATGGTGTGAACCCAGGGGGCGGAGGAGGTTGCAGTGACCCGAGACCGTGCCACTGCACTGCAGCCTGGGTAACAGAACGAGACTCCGTCTCAAAAAAAAAGAGTCAGGATTTGAAGCTAGGGCTGTGTGTGTCTTCAGAGACTGGGTGTGGACTCATCCTCCATGCCATACTGGAGAAAACTAAGCTTTGGGGGAACCTTTGTGAGACAGGCCAAAGGTCCTCCTTACCTTTCTTTCTGTAGGTTTTCCTGCCCTTCTTGCACAGATGGCCATAAATACACGATTAGCTGGCAGTGGCTGCCTTGACTGAATCTCCGTCTCACAGAAGCGGCAATAGAATGATTCTGTTTCTGGCATCTCAATGCGGGCGCTGCTGAGTCGTGTGCTTGCCAGAGCCTTAGCTTAGTCAGATCCTGCTCTGTTAACTCTGTACCTTGTTGCAGTGTTGTGATGGTCTCAGGCTCCTTTTCTACCTACATGTAAGATTTTATACTAAGTGAATTTTTTTTTTTTTTTTTTTTTTTTTGAGATGGAGTTTTGCTGTTTTTGCCCAGGTAGAGTGTAATGGTGTGATCTTGGCTCACTGCAACCTCCACCTCCTGGGTTCAAGCAATTCTCCTGCTTCAGCCTCCCGAGTAACTGGGATTACAGGCATGTGCCACCACGCTCGGCTAATTTTGTACTTTTAGTAGATATAAGGTTTCACCATGTTGGCCAGGCTGGTCTTGAGCTCCTGACCTTAGCTCATCCACCCTCCTTGGCCTCCCAAAGTGCTGGGATTACAGGCATGAGCCACCGTGCCTGGCTGTAAGTGAACTTCTGAGGAAAACAGGCCAAAGTTTGTTTTTTGTGCATGCTCAACTAGACAACCTGAAAATAGAGTTAAAACATTTCACAGTCGCAGAGATTTCATAGGTTATCAGCTCTTCCTGTTTCAGGTCAAGCCCCCAAATACTCAAAATACCTCCAAAATAATTATTCTTACTCTGTTGAAAGGAATCAATGTTTATAAAATACAGGAGAGAGCCTGAAGACTGTGCTTTGTCTCTGCCTAATGTGATGTTCTCTGATGGTTCTGTTAAAAGATACAAGAGAAGGTCCTTGTATAATGCATATTCAGTTCTGCCATAGAAGAAAGCAAATGGGAGGGATAAAGCATACAAGAAATACTGAGTGCACATAGTAACCAAGCTAGCAGCTTATGAGATATTGGTATAACTCCCAGGATGTTAAGTTTAGATAATGAGTAAGGAAATAGCTTGCGAGGCAGGCAGAATTCATAAGATGTGTTAAATATAGACAGTAAGTTAGTAATCTGTAAAACATATTAAAGAAAGATGGAATAAAGGAATATATGATGGGAAAAGAATGAATGTTATTTATAAATAGAAAGGGATGAAAAGATTAAGTCCTAATCATGCCCCTCTGGTCTGACAGCTTTGTCATTCCTAAATTGCCCATCCAATGGTGATGCCCATTCTGATCCCACATGTTAATGTCCAAGAAATGCACCTAAAACCAAGAGGTGCTCAGCAGGCTGATTGGGAAGCCATAGCTGTGGCCAAGCCTACTTCCCCTGGACCTCTTTGATAGAGCAAGTGTGTCACTGGCCCAGGGCACCTTCTCTCTGGGATCCCGTTGCTGCAACCTCATCACTTTATTTCTGGTCCTCATAACCACACATCAGTGGGAGAGGCTGATGTGGCAGAGAGAGACAGGAGACACACGCATTGCCCCTGCCAGGACTCAGGTAGCATGGTCTTTCCAGCCATTGCATCCTATCCTAAATGTGTTCACTTACCTGTCTCTTTCACGTTGCTTTTTGTGGTGTCAATATTACTAAATCATGCAATTCGAGCATAGTTAGTTTTGAGGTTTTGAGCCTTTCCACCAAGGTAGGTTCACACATGACATCCATATTAATTTCCATTTGAATCTTTTCACTAGTATCATCTGTTTCTTTGGATAACACATCAGCAGTAGATGCTTTCACTTCATCAGAGGACCTGGGAAAGAGCCGTGCCAACAGAGTTTGGAATGGAGGCAAAACTAATTTTGGAGAGCTCCAATGTGTGTTGAAAAAGAAAGCAATCAAATAATTGTGTTGTATCACATCCTGAATATGGTCTCAGGCCCTCTGCCAGGTAGTCAGAGAACATTTTTTATGAATTTGATTTTTTTTCTGTTAGGAAAATTACCAAACCTCAGATTCAACCAGAATAGCACAAGAGGAATAGCATGAGCTCTCTATCATTCACTCAGAGTACATTTGGGAGGAAGAAGAACAGTGGTTTGTAAAATAGGTCCATACATAACGCATGATGTCCATAACTCTGGGTGTCTTATAGCTCACACTGAGTGACCTTCTCAATATATTATTTATGCCTTTCATGTTTTTTCTAGTATAACATCTTTTTTCCCTCTGGTCAAATATTCTATTGCTCATTTATTGCGTTTTAACCACAAATTTCTTGCCACTATCAGTCACATGGCTCTAAATGAAATATAGATTATAAAAGGAAACACTTCCCACACATTAATAAAATGATTTCCAGTTGGTCTTAAAAGTGTCTACAATTCCCTCCGGATGTAAGCATTTATCTGCTAATGCTTATCACTTGGGACTTTTCCTGCTCTGTTTGAAAAGTGGGAACTTGGAGATTAAAGCCAGTGTTTCAGGGGATTAGTACAGTCATGTGCCTCCTAATAACATTTTGGTCAAGGATGGACTGCATGTATTACAGTGGTCCCATAAGATTACAAACTGTACTTTTATTGTACCTTTTCTGTGTTTAGATACGTCTACATAGGCAAATACTTACCATTGTGTTACGATGGCCTACAGTACATAGTACAGTAACATTTTACACAGGTTTCTGGCCTAGAAGCAATAGCTAGACGCTGTAGTTTAGGTGTGTAGTAGGCTACACCATCTAGATAAGTGTAAGTACATTCTATGATGTTCACACAACGACAAAATTGATTTGTTTTTCTAAGACCACCAGAGTGGGCACAAAAGAACCAGCGAGTAGGCAAGGCTAAAAGCAAAACTGCAAATTTATTCTTTGGTCATCTAGCTTCAGGGACCGGAGCTGGGTTGGGGGGAGTTTCTAATACAGTCCCGACAAGAGTGGGGGCTGAGAAAGCCCGCCCCGGGCGCATCTGCTGGGAGTGACTTTTCTAGGAGTGGAAGGGCAATAGGCGGGGCACGGGCATGTTGGGGGAGGGGGGCTCCGCAGGTGCCACCAGGTAAATCTTGGTCTCCTCGGATTGACATCACCTGGTGCATGCCTGATTAATCTTCACCTTCCCGGGCGTCAGCTGCATTCTCGCACACACGGGAAGAATTGGTGGTGAAGAAGAACCCGGAAGTGAACCATCCTGCCTCCGTTCGTCCAAACAAAAATCACCTAATGACAATTTCTCAGAATGTGTACCCATCGTTAAACAATGCATGATTGTATTGAGAAACATAAAATTGGATACAATAAATATCACACTTCTATAAGAAGGTTTTGAGCACTATACAGTGAAATTATGTCTCTCCTCCAGAAAACAAACAAATCTAAAACAACACACTTTTCAGTGTGTCAGGAAATACAGAGCTTGGTCCGTCTGTGATCAAGAGGAATGAAGTTGTGTATCCAGAATGATAAAGTATAGGTGTGTGTGAAGAAGTCCCCAGTGATCTGTAAATTCCTGCAGAGGACCTCACATTGCTGGGTGAAATCTTTGCGGGAAATTGGTAAAAAGAAAAAGACCCAGCAGGTACCCTAGAAACTCTAGACCTAATACAGATTCCCTTCTTTATTGGTGGCGCTACAAGTTTTTCATGCTGCTGCAGGTACTTTGGCCTTGGAGACTTCTTCTTGGGGACTTAACAATGAGAAAGACTTAGGGATTCATCACTTCCAGGCAACTGTAAGGAAAAGGAAGATCCCTGTGCCTGAAATTATAGGGTTAGATAATCATTTTCCTTCCTGTTACACAACTTCATCTTCCTGGCTGTGGTGCTAGGTTTATAGCACTTACAGAGTTCATTTAAGGCAATCCAACTTTGGACTTCAATAAGATAAATAGTGATATCTGAAAGAGACATAGTGAAGAAATCACCTCTAACATGGTAAAACATTGAGATAAAAAGTAATAAAGTCCAGAGAAACTCTTCGAACAGTAATTTTGCTTCTTAAAAGTCTTTTGACTTTGATGTGTCCATCAATCATAGGCCTATTTTTGCTTCATTTCATCTGTCTTTGGCTAAAATGGGTGGGATGAGGCTTTTTGGATAGCAGTAGGCGGTTTCTCCTTTTTTCTCTTAATGGACAAAGAAGCAAGATTTATGTCCAGAAGACTTGCTGAAAAGAACAAAGTGACCTCCCAGAGATGCCTAATACCTTAGCAATAATCTCCCAACTGAAATCATTGTTGTCTTGGTGAGCTGCAAATCAGGGTGGCATTTCCCAAACGGCATTCCCCGAAACTCAAGTTGCTTAAACTACTACTATTTTCATTCTGTTCTGTTTTGTTTTAGCCATTGTGTATGGTCAAAAAAAAAAAAAAAAAAAAAAAAAAAGAGAAAAGAAAAAAAAAAAAAGAAGGAAAAGCCTGGGTTAAAAAAATTTTAAAAGTTTTTTTTTTTTTTTTTAGGCTATTTCAAAATATTTAATGTTCTAATGTGCATTGCATGTCTTGGAATTAAAGGATTGCAGAAAACAGTTTGCGAAACATTGAACATTGGAAAGAACCTGTGGGGAAATGGCCCATGCTTGGGACATCAGTTGACTTCTTTTTTGTTTGTTTGTTTTGAGATGGAGTTTCGCTCTTGTCACCCAGGCTGGAGTGCAATGGCGCGATCTCGGCTCCCTCCTACCTCTGCCCCCTGGGTTCAAACGATTCTTCTGCCCCAGTCTCCTGAGTAGCTGGGATTACAGGGGCCCACCACCATGCCCGGCTAATTTTTTGTATTTTTAGTAGAGACAGGATTTCTCCATGTTGGTCAGGCTGATCTCGAACTCCTGACCTTAGGTGATCCACCCGCCTCAGCCTCCCAAAACGCTGGGATTACAGGCATAAGCCCTTGCAACTGCCAAAGCAGTTGACTTCTTAACTGTCAATGGTTAAGCAATGCCATTGGACAGCCCCATGTGTGACTGAGGGATAGGGATGAAAAAGGCAGGAAAAAAAGGGAGACAAAGCCGAAAAATACAGAGGAATATATAGAAGAAAATAAAAATTCCTGCTTCATACCACCCCAAAATAACCATTTTAAACCTGCAATATGTTCCCTTCTAGTTATCTTACTGTGTATGTGTATGATTATACTCATCATGTAAGTTATACTTTTTTTTTTTTTTTTTGAGACGGAGTCTCCCTCTGTTGCCCAGGCTGGAGTGCAATGGCGTGGCTAACTGCAACCTCCACCTCCTGGGTTCAAGCAATTCTCCTGCCTCAGCCTCCCTAGTAGCTGGGACTATAGGCACCTGCCACCTCGCCCAGCTAATTTTTGTATTTTTAGTAGAGATGGGGGGAGTTTCACCACATTGGCCAGGATGGTCTCCATCTCTTGACCTCATCATCCACCCGCCTCGCCCTCCCAAAGTGCTGGGATTACAGGCATGAGCCACCACGCCTGGCCAACTATACATTTTTTTTCTTTTTGGAGATGGAGTCTCACTCTGTCGCCCAGGCTGGAGTGCAGTGACCGGATCTCAGCTCACTTCAAGCTCCACCTCCCGGGTTCACGCTATTCTCCTGCCTCAGCCTCCCGAGTAGCTGGGACTACAGGCGCCTGTCACCACGCCTGGCTAATTTTTTTGTATTTTCAGCAGAGGTGGGGTTTCACCGTGTTAGCCAGGATGGTCTCGATCTCCTGACCTCGTGATCCGCCCGTCTTGGCTTCCCAAAGTGCTGGAATTACAGGCTTGAGCCACTGCGCCCGGCCAGCTATACATTTTTATATGATAATCATACTATGTATAAGTTGACATTTTGTATTTTAAGTTTAATCCTTTATGTGTATGTACTTTAAAGCATAAACTAAATATAGTACTTCCATACCATTATTTTCCTATTAATTGATAATTAGGTTATTCCCAACTTTAGTATAAAAATAAAGAACACATAAGTGGCACACTGAAGAAATCAGGCTCAAGGGAAATAAACAAAAAGCAGCCATATTTTTGTCTTTCAAAATTTTGACTTTAGCAATGTATCCAGGGAAGGAAAGCATTTCCCTTGACCCTGAAAACTTGGGCAGTCCCATGAATTTTCGAATTACAAAGTTACTTTAAGCCTCACGCTCTCCATTCAGTAATTAAAATGTCTAGTCCAAAATAAGAAGTCACATTTTAATCTTCATTTAAAGGTATGGCTCTTCCCATCCCCAGGTAGGCCATTGGCAGGTTGTGTGTGGTCAGCTTCTTCTTGTTTCCCTCTTGCCCTACTCAATAGCTACTGTTGCTGACCTGGGGCTGGGCAGGGAGAGGGATGAGAGGTAGGGGGATGAGATGGAGAATTCCTTCGTGGTTCTCTCATGAGCTGTGACCGTCTGCAACTGCCTCCCTCTCAGAGGTGCCCTCCCTTGATGGCAGCAGTGCTACAGTCTCCTAGGGCTGGCTGCTGTCCTGGGGGGGTCCTTGCTTTCCAGCAGTTCACTCTGTACAGACTTTCTCAGCTGGGTTCTATCATTGCCACCCACGTGGTCTTGCGTAGGGTCCCTTTTTAAAATTTATTTATTTTATTTTATTTTTCAAGACGGAGTCTCACTCTGTCACCCAGGCTGGAGTGTAGTGGTGCCATCTCGGCTCATGCAAGCTCCGCCTCCAGGATTCATGAGATTCTTCTGCCTCAGCCTCTCAAGTTGCTAGGACTACAAGTGCATACCACCATGTCCAGCTATTTTTTGTATTTTTAGTAGAGACAGGGTTTCGCCACGTTGGCCAGGCTGCTCTCGAACACCTCACCTCAAGTGATTTGCCCGCCTTGGCCTCCCAAAGTGCTGAGATTACAGGTGTGAGCTACCACGCCCAGCCAGGTCCCTTTGAATAAGACCCCAAGCACAGTGTTCTCCTAGGGAGTCTGCCTCTGATTCCTGGGATGCACACACCTTCCATCCACTATAATCACTGCTCAGACAAAGCCCTCTTTCCTGCTGCCAGTCACCACTGCTTTCTCAGATGTGAGTGGTACCAGTGCCTGTGTCCTTCAATGGCAAGGGGCACATATCAAACGTTCTGAATGGTCCCTTTGAATCCTCCTCTTGGGTCTTGAAGTGAAGGGGAAAGCACTTCTCCCCGTTTTGGTGGGGAAGTGGGATATAGCACAATTTCTTCTCGAGAAATCCTCTTCGAAAACCCCCTTTCCTCTTCTCTCTCAGCCCTTTTATATCTTTTTTAAAAATCTAATTTAATTTAATTTTAATTTCTGGGATACATTTGTGGGACATGCAGGTTTGTTACATACGTAAACGTGTGCCATGGTGGTTTGCTGCACCTATCAATCCATCACCTAAGTGTTAAGCCCCTCATGCATTAACTATTTATCCTGATGCTCGCCCTCCCCCCATACTCCCGCTGCACCTTGACAGGCTCCAGTGTGTGCCTTTTATATCTTCAATGTGAGTCAGGAATTTAAAAGAGTTAAAGAACCAATTTTCAGCTGAGTCCTGTAAAAATTTTGCATTTGACTTATACCTCCTTTGGAATGCAGCAACGATTCTATCTTTGCGCCTCAGTTGAAATTTCAGTTTTAATTCCTGTTACAAAAATATTCGTATGTAAATCTTTGAATTTCTCTCAGGAGGGTAGTTTACAAAACCAGGATGGTTTGCCAGACGGGAAATCATTGGGTCAAAGGATTTGGAAAGTGTTTTCATTCTAAACTCATGGTTGTTTTTCTCACCTAGAGACTTAAGGGGAAAGGCTGGGCCGATTGGGAATGAAACAGGTTGTTATGCAGAAGCTAGACCATGTGTTAAGTGGTGTTAGGGTAGGTATCGGAATTTTTCCATATACTTATAATTTGCTTACTTGTTTAGTGCCAATAGTTTGAGATTCTTCACATTTTGTGACGTTATACTACTAAGTGGCCGGGCGTAGTGGCTCTCACCTGTAAACCCAGCATTTTGGGAGGCCGAGGCAGGTGGATCACCTGAGGTCAGGAGTTCGAGACCAACCTGACCAACATGGTGAAACCCCATCTCTACTAAAAATACAAAAATTAGCTGGGTGTGGTAGCAGGTGCCTGTAATCCTAGTTACTCAGGAGGCTGAGGCAGGAGAATTGCTTGAACCAGGGAGGCAGAGGTTGCAGTGAGCCGAGATCAAGCCATTGCACTCCAGCCTGGGAAACAGAGCGAGACTCCATCTCAAAAAAAAAAAAAAAAAAATCAACTAACCAATTTCCAGTGCAGGAATACTTACAAAGGGACCAGGCCTGTGTTTGTAATGGAAATAGGAGACTCTTAGATGTCACTGATTAATGGATATTTTAACAGCAATAGTTAATATTTGCATAACACTGAGCATGTACCAGGCTGTAATAGCCACATTAGCGCATATTAATTCATTTGAAACTCACATCAGGCCTAATGCGGTGGCTCACACCTATAATCCCAGCACTTTGGGAGGCTGAGGTGGGCGGGTCAGGAGGTCAAGAGATGGAGACCATCCTGGCCAATGTGGTTAAACCCCGTCTCTACTAAAAATACAAAAGTTAGCTGAGCACGGTGGTGTGTGCCTGTAGTCCCAGCTACTTGGGAAGCTGAAGCAGGATAATGGCTTGAACCAGGGAGGTGGAGGTTGCAGCAAGTCAAGATCACACCACTGCACTCTAGCCTGGCGACAGAATGAGTCTCAAAACAAACAAACAAAACAAACAAACAAACAAACAAAAGAACTCACATCAACTCCACGAAGAGGAATTATTATTTTTATTTATTTATTTACTGTTTTTGAGACGGAGTCTCGCTCTGTCTACCAGGCTGGAGCGCAGTGGTGCAATCTCACTCTGTCTCCCAGGCTGGAATGCAGTGGCATGATCTTGGTTCATGCAACCTCTGCCTCCACTCCCTGGGTTCAAGCGATTCTCCTGCCTCAGCCTCCCAAATAACTAGGATTACAGGTGCCTGCCACCACGCCAGGCTAATTTTTTTTTTTTGTATTTTTAGTAGAGACGGGGTTTCACCATCTTGGCCAGGCTAGTCTTGAACTCCTGACCTCATGATCCACCTACCTCGGCCTCCCGAAGTGCTGGGATTACAGGCGTGAGCCACCGCACCCGGTGGAGGCATTATTATTATTCCCATTTTACAGATGAGGAGGCTGAGGTATGGTGAAGTTAAGGGATTGACTCATCTATTAAGTGGCACAGCTGAAAGCTGAACCCAAGCAGTTACCTTTGAATTTCTGCTGCATAATATATGTCTAACCATTACTGGTTAAACAAGATGTGTTAAATCAGATACCGTCTGTTGGAATTGACCTCAGAGATTTTGTTACCTTCCCACAAAGGAGATTGAAAGCATTTTCAGAAATTAACCTGATTTCCAGGACTGAATGTGCAAAAGAGGATTTTAATTTAATTTAGTGGGTACCAGCTCCCTTCAGTGGCATTTGTTTTTCTTTCCTTGATGGGGAAGTCGGACCCACAGCCCAGTTGTGCATGGTACATAACAGATGCTTAGTAAAATGTCATTGTATGATTGAGTGAATGGTAGAGTCCACATAGCTAAGGACTCAAATACCTGCTTTCTGTATTTCTGTTTTCTATGTCATTATTATCTTTAATTATCATAGTGACATTAAAAGGTAGACATGGCTGGGCGGAGTGGCTCATGCCTGTAATCCCAGCACTTTGGGAGGCCGAGGTGGGTGGATCATTTGAGGTCTGGAGTTTGAGACCAGCCTGGCTAAGATAGTGAAAACTCGTCCCTTCTAAAAATACAAAAATTAGCCCGGCGTGGCAGGTGCCTGTAATCCCAGCTACTCAGGAGGTTGAGGCAGAAGAATCCCTTGAACTTGGTGGGTGGAGTTTGCAGTGAGCTGAGATTGTGCCACTGCACTCCAGCTTGGGTGACAGAGTGAGACTCTGTCTCAAAAAAAAATAGATACTATTGGCCAGGTGTGGTGGTTTACACCTGTAATCCCAGCACTTTGGGAGGCCAAGGTGGGTGGATCATTTGAGGTCAGGAGTTTGAGACCAGCCTGGCCAACATAGTGAAACCCTGTATCTACTAAAAATACAAAAAATTAGCCAGGCGTGGTGGCAGGCGCCTGTAATCCCAACTCCTGGGGAGGCTAAGGCAGGAGAATCACTTGAACCTGGGAGGTGGAGGTTGCAGTGAGTCAAAATCATGACACTATACTCCAGCCTGGGCGACAGTGTGAGACTCCCTCTCCAAAAAAAAAAAAAAAAAAAAAAAAAACCAGTAGATATTATTGCCCTTGTATTACAAACGAAGACGTTGAAGTTTGGAGTACTTATCTTGTGCAAAGTAATTATCTTGTGCAAAGACTATCTTGTGCAAAATCGTTATCTTGTGCAAGATAATTTTGGGCTGTATCTTGTGCAAAGCCAGACAGCTACTCCACCACAGATACAGGTTCCAGACCATTGTCAGTCATGCTCGTCTGTTCACCTAGTGCAGCCACCCATATCTTGGGATTGTTACAAGAGTAGAATTAAGTATTGGCTTATGAAGCTGGGCATAGTGGCTTGCACCTGTAATCCCAGCACTTTGGGAGGCCAAGGCAGGCGGATCACTTGAGGTCAGGAGTTCGAGACCAGCCTGGCCAACATGGTGAAACCCTGTCTCTACTAAAAATACAAAACTGAGCTGGGCGCGGTGGCACGTGCCTGTAATCCCAGCTACTTGGGAGGCTGAGGCAGGAGAACTGCTTGAACCTGGGAGGCAGAGGTTGCAGTGAGCCGAAATTGTACCACTGCACTCTTATCTGGGTGACAGAGTGAGACTCCATCTCAAAAAAAAAAAAAAAAAAAAAGTATTGGGCTTTGAATTTCCCCTTAAAATAGTCCATTTACAAGACCTAGCTAGTTTGTCCTCATTTAAATTCCTCAAATCCAGTCTTGCTATTAAAATATGTCCTTGTGTCTCCAAACTGATTGTTCACATCCTTTTCATTAAAATTAAATCAGAATAATTTCTACATAATTTAGAACACTATTGGCTTTGTTAGAAAACCCCTGTGATTGCATTTTTCTCACATGACTTCTTTTCGAATTAATTATTCCATTCTGTTATACCCCCTTTCTGAGCACAAGCCCAGCAGCTCTCCTCTGTGAGGAACCTGGGAAGAGTTTCTTCCTCACGCCTCCTGAGGATGAAATTGCCCCACCTCCAGCATTGCAAGAATCAGTGCTTTGACCTCGCATCAGAGAACCTGAGTCCTGGTGCTATTCTGCTCCTCACTAGAGTGGGGAAGTATTTTAACTGCTCTTGACCCCAGTTTTCTCCTATGTGAATGAAGAGCTGCAACTAGACAGGGAAAGTGTTAGGTATGCCCAGGGCAGACATCACGAATCACTTCAGGGATTCCTCCCTGCTGACTCTCCATGCAAATTTCCAAGCAGGTTCCATGGATCCACTGGAGGTGGCATTTAATGTGAAAGCTGGTTGCTGTCTTTGGCAAATATGACCGCTCAGCTCTCACACAGGCCTGTGCTAACATTTGTGGCGCCTGGGGCAACAGTACAAATGGAGGCCACATGCTGTATGTCAAAATATTTAAAAGTTATACATCAAGGGACTCAAAGAGATATCTGTACACCCATGTCCATTGCAGCATTATTTGCAATAGCCAAAAGGTGGAAGCAACCCAAGTGTATACCCATGAATGAGTGGATAAGCCAAAGATTTATATACACAATGGAATATTGTATTCAGCTGGAAAGAGGAACGAAGTTCTAATGCAAGCTACAACATCAATGTACCTTGAGGACATTATGCTAAGTGAAATAAGCCAGTCACAAAAGGACAAATGCTGTATGCTCCTTATATGAGGTACCTAGAATAGTCAAATTCTTAGAGACAAAAAGTAAAACAGTGGTTACCAGGGGCTAGGGCTGGGGAGAAGGGAATGAGGAATTAGAATTAGTGTGTGTGTGTTTATGTGTCTGTGTTTTGAGATAGGGTCTCACTCTGTTGCCTAGGCTGGAGTGTAGCAATGCTATCATAGCTTCCTGCAGCCTCTAACTCCTCCTGCCTCCCAAGTAGCTGGGACTATACGTGTGAGCTACCATGACTTCCAGGAAGTTATTGTTTAATGGGCACAGGGTTTAAGTTTTGCAAAATGAAAAGAGTTCTGTGGGCAGATGATGGTGATGGGTCCACAGCAATGTGAATGTACTTAAATGCCACTGAACTGCAGACTTAAAAATGGTTGATAGAACATTTTATGTTACGTATATTTTACCACAATGTAAAACAGCAAAACAAAACAAATTAGTGTTATCCTCAAAGACCTGGCAACCTAAAATCCTATACTTTGCTAAGCAACCATTAAAGAAAAGAAGCCAAAACAAAGATTTTTTTTTTTTTTTTTTTTTACCAAGATAGTTATAAATCAATCTAACAAAATGCTAAATGATACATGTTTTACTCTCCTACTTTGAAAACATAGCTTCATAAGAATCTGGAATTCTACTCTTTAGGGTTCCATATTGGAATTCCATGTTGGAGTTCACGTTGGAACATGGCAGCAGGGGAGAAACAGCCTTTGGCCATGGCTTACCGCCTTTTCTTCTTGGACCTGGCTGCAGCCCCTGCTACAAGGGACCTTTTTGCAAGCACCTGGTTACCCCCACTTGCATATCAAAGCTCGGCTCATACTTCTGTAAACAGCTGCCTCCAGCCACTCTTTAGGCCTAGGTGTGAGCACCCTGATGGTGCAGTCCACCCTAGGCCTAGATGTGAGAACCCAGATGGTGCAGTCCACCCTCAGGATTTAGGCAAGAGGAATGTACAAGCCTTGAAAGTCTTGGGGCCATTTGGGCAGAGTATACTGGAGTCATGGTTGGTATATAGGCCCTGCGGATGCCTAGAAGGGGCATAGCTGAGAAAGGGCCAGAGTGGCTTCTCTAAAGCATAAGGTTTCTCTGGCCTTGATTGTTCTTCCTCCTCTAGATACTATCAATAGTGAATCCATTCTTTTCACCACTGGTCAGTTATGACTACCTACATGTCGGTTATTACCATACTTCCATTTCCACAAAACTCAAGGGAATAGACTATGAGTTTCACAAGGGAGAGAAGTGTTAACAGTGTCAAATGCAGCAGTGAAGCTCAGGAAGCTAAGGACTGAGAAATGTGCGCTGACATTGGAAACTGGAGGTTATTAGTGGCATTTTTTATTTTATTTACTTTTTTTGAGACACAGTTTCACTCTGTTGTCCAGGCTGGAGTGTAGTGGCACGATCTTGGCTCACTGCAACCTCCGCCTCCTGGTTTCAAACGATTCTCGTGCTCAGCCTCCTGAGTAGCTGGAACTACAAGCATGCACCACCACACCTGGCTAATTTTTGTATTTTTATTAGAGATGGGGTTTCACCATGTTGGCCAGGCTGGTCTCGAACTCCTGACCTCAGGTCATCCGCCTACCTTGACCTCTCAAAGTGCTGGTATTACAGGTGCGAGCCACCAGGCCCGGCCATTAATGACATTTGATGAAACAGATTCCTAGTGAAGAGTGTTGAAGGGTGATGAGAAGTGAGGAAGTGGAGGTAGGGAGTGAGGAGTGTAATGACTTTTTCTATCTCTCTTTTTTTTTTTTTTGAGACAGATCATGCTTTGTTGCCCATGCTGGGGTGCAGTGCTATGATTACGGCTCACTGCAGCCTCAACTTCCGGGGCTCAAGTGATCCTCTCACCTCAGCACTGCCCCTCACTGCGAGTAGCTGGGACTACAGGTGCATGCCACCATGTCCCACTATTTTTTTTTTTTTTTTAATGTTTTTTGTCGAGTCAGGGATCTCACTGTGTTGCCTAGGCTGGTCTCAAACTCTTGGGCTCAAGTGATCCACCTGCCTCGGCCTCCCAAAGTGTTGGGATTACAAGCATGAGTCACTGCACCCGGCCCTTTAGTGACTTTTCAAAAAGTTTAGCTGAGAAAGGAAAGCAAGAGAAAGGGCAGTAGCTAGAGTGGGATTTAGGGTCAAGCATCTTTTTTTTTTTTAATGGAAGTTATCAGAGAATGTTTATAGGCTGAGAGAAGAAGCTACTGGAGAGGGGCTGGGCGCGGTGGCTCACGCCTGTAATCCCAGCACTTTGGGAGGTGGGTAGATCACGAGGTCAGAAGATGGAGACCATCCTGGCCAACATGGTGAAACCCCATCTCTACTAAAAATGCAAAAGGTAGCTGGTGGTGGCACGTGCCTGTAGTCCCAGCTACTTGGGAGGCTGAGGCAGGAGAATCACTTGAACTGGGAGGCAGAAGTTGCAGTGAGCCAAGATCATGCCACCACACTCCAGCCTGGAGACAGAGTGAGACTCCATCTCCAAAAAAAAAAAAAAAAAAAAAAAAAGAAGAAGAAGAAGAAGAAGAAGAAGAAGCAGCAGCAGCAGCAGCAGCAGCTACTGGAGAGGGAAAAACAAGAAGTTTGAGAAGGGATAATTGATGGTACATGTGGAGGACCGGGATCAACAGCACAGGTGGAGGGCTTGGCCTTGAACCAGAGTTGGAATGATTCACTTTCTGAAGCTGGAGATGGTGACAAATACAGGCAAGTTTGTAATTGGGATATTGAGGTAGATTGTGATTGCTTTAATTTTTTTTTTTTTTTTTTTTTTTGAGACAGAGTCTCACTCTTGCCTGGGCTGGAGTGCAGTGGCACCATCTCAGCTCACTGCAACCTCCACCCGGGTTCAAGCAATTCTCCTGCTTCAGCCTCCCGAGTAGCTGGGACTACAGGTGCATACAACCATGCCCGGCTAATTTTTTTGTATTTTAGTAGAGATGGGGTTTCACTGTGTTGCCCAGGCTGTTCTCAAACTCCTGAGCTCAGGCAATCCGCCCACCTCGGCCTCCCAAAGTGCTAGGATTGTAGGTGTGAGCCACTGTGCCTGGATAAGTTTCTTTTTAAATAAAGAGATAAAACCACATGCTGAGAATGAAGGAAGAAAAATGTGAACTTCAGAGAATTAACATTTTGGAGTAACTGCTTAGGAGAATGGGGGAGGTTGCTGATCAAGGCAGCTAGAATAATTGTCCACTGGCATAAGGACAAAGCTGAGTTTGTTGAACATGAACATTAAGTGGCAAAATTCTGCAGGGTTGTGCAATTGATTTCTGGAAGTTAGCACTCCCCCGGCCGCGGGCAGAGGAAATGACCCAGGATGGGAGTTTGGTGCTCTTGAGCAAAGTAGAAGTACAGATGGGAAAGGAAGTGAGGTATCCAGGTAACGTGGTAGAGCAGGTGATCCGCCATGGGCTGTAGGCCTGGAGGCTGATGGGGGCAGAAGCAATGCCGGCAAGGGGTTGATCTACTCTGCTAAGTTGGAGAAGTAAAGGAAGGACATGTGTAACTGGAGTGGGGATATGAGAAAACTGGATGGAAAGGAGAATCCTGGCTTTTCAGAGATTTCAGAGATGAAGCAGTTAATTAGCTAGACTGAGATGTAAGATAAAAAAGTCCTGGGTGAGGCTATTGAAGTGAGTGACTTAGGCAGAATGGAAGTCGCAGATTAGCGTTTAGGAACTCATGGAAATTGGATGCCAAGGTTGGTTTGGTTTTACACATTGTTGTTAAAGGATAACAAGGCTTGATGAAAACAGGAAATCTGATAACACCATATAAAACCCTCTCCTTATTTAAGACATGGGCCCTATGGACATGGTATCCACTCCACATTTCTCCACATTTTCTCTCCTTTTTTTTTTTTTGAAACGGAGTTTTGCTCTTGTTGCCCAGCTGGAGTGCAATGGCACCATCTTGGCTCACTGCAAACTCCGCCTCCTGGGTTCAAGCGATTCTCCTTCCTCAGCCTCCCAGCTAGCTGGGATTACAGGTATGCACCACCATGCTCGGCTAATTTTGGATTTTTAGTAGAGATGGGGTTTCTCCATTTGGTCAGGCTGGTCTCAAACTCCCAACCTCAGGTGACCCGCCTGCCTTGGCCTCCTACAGTGCTGGAATTACAGGTGTGAGCCACCGCGCGCGGCCCCACGTTTTCTTTTTACTTTTTATTTGTTTTTGAGATGAAATTTCGCTCTTGTTGTCTAGGCTGGAGTGCAATGGTGCGATCTTGGCTCACTGCAACCTCTGCCTCCTGGGTTCAAGCAATGCTCCTGCCTCAGCCTCCCAAGTAGCTGGGATTATAGGTGTGCACCACTGCACCCAGCTAATTTTGTATTTTTTTAGTAGAGACGGGTTTCATCATGTTGGTCAGGCTGGTCTCAAACTCCTGGTCTCAGGTGATCCACCTGCCTCAGTCTCCCAAAATCCAAAATGCTGGGATTACAGGCATGAGCCCTCGCTCCCGGCCCTGCATTTTCATTTTTATCACTTACAAGCTCCTGATCAGTTCATCAAGGACTTTAAAAACTCTCATACTAAGGTAGAGAAGTAATAGGTTGGAATCAACACTGGGATATGAGGGAAATGCAGATCTAGCTTTTAAGTGGAGGGGTATGAACAGCCTCCCTCAAGGGAGTATCATAGGGAGAGCCAGATCTCCAAGGAGGACTAGGTCTCAGTTAAGGCCTGAAAAGGAAGGGATCGCTGCATGAGAAACCGGAAAGACCTTATTGCCCTTGAAGAGGAGTTTCAGAGGATAGTGGAAACATGGGAGAGGGTGGAGAAGTCAAGAGTGATCAGAGCAAGGAGTGGGAGTGTAGATTTAGAGTTGAGGAGGACATGGAAATCTGATGCGTAGGCTAGTTAGATTTTATAAATGGTAACTAAAAGATAACACAAGGCCTGAAGAAAAGAGGAAGCCCGATAATACCATCTAAAACCTTCTCCTTAGTCAAGGCACAAGCCCTCTGGGCATGCTATCCAACTACTTTTGCATTGTTATCACTTACAGAGGAAGTGGAGTATCATGGAGATAAGGGGATGAAAGTTCTGAGGGAGAAGGACGATTTGAGAGGATTATACATTGGCTCCTGCCCAAGGCTGGCAGGGATGCATGCAGATTCCACATGGGACAATGTGCTTGGTCATACGGCTTAGCCCCTGGTCAGATGGGGGAAGCTGGGCTGGTGGGTCCCACACAGGCTCAGCAGCTTAAGGATGTTGAATCTCAGAAGATTCAGCTTTCGCTCGGCATGGTGGCTCACGCCTGTAATCCCAGCACTTTGAGAGGCCAAGGCGGGCGGATCACCTGAGGTCAGGAGTTTGAGACCACCCTGGCCATCATGGTGAACCTTGTCTCTACTGAAAATACAAAAATTATCTGGGTGTGGTGGTGCACACCTGTAATCCCAGCTACTTGGGAAGCCAGGGCATGAGAATGGCTTGAACTCAGTAGATGGAGGTTGCAGTGAGCCAAGACTGCGCCACTGCACTCCAGCCTGGATGACAGAGCAAGACTCTGTCTCCAAAAAAAAAAAAAAAAAAAAAAAAAAAGGAGACTAAGCTTTAAGCTTTAAGAGGTTAGCTCATCTCATTTCACTAGGATTAGGGTTTCGGGTAGCAGTGGGGCTAGGGGAAGAGGGTGAGAGGGAGGAAGCAAGGTAATTCACATTTATTAAAGTTCTGTGTTAGGCACTTCACACACGCTCTTTTAATTCTCACAATAATCCTACAAAGGAAGCATGATTATCCTCATTTTATAAACGATGTGTCAACTTGCCTGTAACATAATGCGAATTTCTATATGAATGCAGCTTTTTCTTCCCAAATGCTGAAAGTAGACAATTCATAAATGGAAAAGAAAAAAGAGTAATAAAAAAAGGCAAGTCAATAAGCATATAGCCTTCATGACTGCCTTTAGTTTTTAGACAATATTTTCTTGGTACCTTTCATGTCTCCTTTGTTTAATCTTGGCTCAGGGCCTATCTGTTTTATCATTTGACAGGATTCAAAGTGCTATTTCTAATCTTTGCCAATAAAAATATTCAAATCATATGCTTTAAAGAATATTCAAGTCATATTTGCTTCAGATTGCCTCTCTAGGGAGAGAGCTCTGATACAATGGAAGTACTGGATTGAGGATCAGAGCCACGGATTCTGGTTCTGGTTTTTGATTAATTATGGGAAGCTGGCAAGGCACTTAACTCCCTGTTTCCTATCTCTAAAACAGGGATCATTACATCTGCATTGTTGTAGGATTGATGTGCAGGGAAAGGGCTGTAAAATGCTATGCAGATGGCAAGGATTGGTGTTCCTGAGGCAGAGAATTCAGAACCACAAAACCTTTATCGAAAACCTTTGGGGACAAGTGTGTTTTAGAGTGACCCAGATTTTTTTCTGACTTTAGAAAGGAAGAAGAGAGGCCGGGTGCAGTGGCTCACCCCTGTAATCCCAGCACTTTGGGAGGCCGAGGCAGGCAGATCACTTGAGATCAGGAGTTTGAGACCAGCCTGGCCAGCATGGTGAAACCCCCATCTCTACTAAAAATACAAAAATTAGCTGGGTGTGGTGGCAGGTACGTAATCCCTGTTACTCGGGAAGCTGAGGCAGGAGAATCGCTTGAACCCAGGAGGCGGATGTTGTAGTGAGCCAATATTGCGCTACTGTATTCCAGCCTGGGTGACAGAGCGAGACTCTATCTCAGAAAAAAAAAAAAAAAGAAAGGAAGAGTGCCCATGTTGCATATTCCTCAACACTTAAAGTCTGGAGCAGCATCCTATAATCTCACACATGAGTATTTCTTTAGCAAGACATGATTATTCACATTAAGAGGGTTTGATAAAGATCATAAATAGCCTTATTCATATAGGTTAAATAGTGGGCACGTATAGATCTCAAGGCTTAATCCCTGGAACCTGTAAATGTTACCTAATTAGGAAAAATAGTCTTTGCATATGTGATTGAGCTAAGGAGTTTGATGTGTGAGATTATCCCAGATTGTCTGAGTAGGCCCTAAAGGTCCTCACACATAACCTTATAAGAGAAAGGCAGAGGGAGATTTGACACACATGGAAGAGAAAAAATGATGTTACTTTGGAGGCAGACAGATTGGAGCAACATGGCCACAAGTCAAGGAATGATGGCAGCTACCAGAAGCTGGAAGTGGTAAGGACCGGATTCCCCACTGCAAGCCTCAGGTGTGGGTGTGGCCTTGAAAACCCCTTGATTTTGACTCAGTGAAATAGATTTTGGACTTCTGGCCTCCAGAACTATAAGAGAACATACTTCGATCATTTTAAGCTGTGAAGTTAGTGGTGATTTGTTATGGCAGCCATCGGAAACAAATGTAGTCAGGTTTTGCTGCCAAATGGGCAATGGCAAAAAAAAAAAGATGAGTTTTCAGGTTTCATAAACCTAAATTTAGGACTGATATCCAAGTACTTTTAAAAGTGGTTGTTGTGATACCTTGTTCATTTATAGCCCTTCGGAATGGCAGGCATGGGCCTGGAACTGCTGCTAGCCTTGTTCACTGTGGTGGTGAGATAGGCGTGGAGGCATGTTGAAGATATAAGGGCAGATGGGCCCATCCAATATAGAAGTTTGAGCTGGGAGAGCAGATTGTTTTACCTAAAGGCAATATCTAGCCTTAGTGATTCAAGCAGTAGCTGGGCATCCCCACAGGTAAGTGACTCTCAAGAGTCTAGATAAATAAGCACAGGTAAGGGTGTCTGGGTATCAGGTATCAGGTGAGGTTCAGGGCAAGAGCTAGGACATCAGGGATCTTGGTTGCAGATAGGTTACTGCTACAGTTTGAATGTATGTGTCTCTCCAAAATTCTTATGTTGGAACTTAAACCCCAAGGTAATAGTAGTAAGAGGTAAGGCCTTTAGGAGGTAGTTAGGCCATAACGGCTCCACCCTCGTGGATGGGATTAATACCCTTTTAAAAGAAGACTTCAGAGTTGCCTGGTCCTTCATTCTCTTCTGCCATGTGAGGATACAGCATTCATCCTTTTTTTGTCCCTTTCTACCATATAAGGACATAGCAGTAAGGTACCATCTTGGAAGCAGAGACTGAGCCCTTAGCAGACACCAAATCTGCCACCACCTTGATTTTGGACTTCTGTATTTTGTTATAGCAGCACAAATGGACTAAGACAGCTACTATAATAGAAACAGAAAAAATAGAAACTGATACAGAAGCCCAGTTGGGTGAATTTGTGTGGGGTAGGGGGAGGGTGTGTGTGTGTATAGGCCAGGACACTTGGATGACAAAGGTTCTTTATTAGAGAACATCTTGGGGTGGGAATGATGACTTAGGTAGAATGTGGGCTCTTCCAGATCTTGAACTACACTAGCAGCAAGAAAAACTCAAACGAACCCCACAGGTGAGTGACTTGGGGAGCAAAGCAGGAGCCTGGACCAGCTCTGAAGTGCTTGCTGTGGGCCAGGACAAGAAGGAGACATGGCCAATTCTCAGCCTGAGGAGGGGCTGCTGAGGCTCCAGAGCCTGTTGCTTCACGTTCAGCTTGACCAGGAAACTGGGGCAAGTAGGGTACAGGTGGGAAGATAAGTGGGTCTAGCAATAGAGAACCACAGGCCAACGGAGGGAAAATCTTTGTGGGCACTGCAGGTAGGGGAAGAGAAGACCTGCTGACATTGTCAAAGTCTTTGTCTTTTCAGTTTGTTTTAAAGTCAACTTCCTGATGATAAAATGGTCCTCGTATCATGAGGCAACTGTCAGTCTATGATGAAATTACTTAAAATCTCCAATTAAAAACTTACTACGTTTATCTGAAGGCTATTTTAAAAGTTATGATCTAACCTAAATGGCCAACACAAGACTTGGTTAAATAAACTATGGACATCTATGCAACCAAATGTTTTATAGCCATTACTATTATGTTTATAGAGAGTTTCTGAAGGCCTGGGAAAATGTTTATGCTATAATGCTGTGTTAAAAAGGCAGGATACAAGATTGTTTATAGACTACCAAGACAAAATAAAAACTATGCATGAAAAACAATCTAGTAGAAAATCCACCAAAATATTTATATAGTGATAGCCTCTAGACGGTGAGACTAAGATTATTTTTAAATCATCTTTCTACTTTTCTATTTTTCAAATTATCTGTGTATCACTTTTTCTTTTAGTTGTTTTCCTGTTTTATATACATTACTTTTGTCTTGGGAAGGACCCAAGAAACTCTCCTTCCTGAAAAAGCTCACACCTTACTTTTTACAAATAATCTGAATTCAAAGCATTTGTGTTTCAAAGAGCAATGATATCTACAAAAAAAGGGTATCGCATTAACATTTCTCATTATATGAACTTTAGATACAAAAGGCAAAAAATAAACAGATTCTCCCCCCAAAAATCAAATCTCAGGAGAAATGATTTTTTTTTTTCTTTTCTCATAAGATCCAACTGGCAAGAAACTTCAGGCTGTGGAAAAGCACTAGACAGTCATAATATGGGGCAACATGGCTTTAATGATGTCATTTAAACCCTTTCACTGCAGGAAGAGGCTGCTTTAGTGATGAGTGTGGCAGAGGAGAAGCTGTCTCATACTAGCCTGCAGACTTCCTTTACGGAGTAAATCCTTTAAGATTCTTCTCAAGAGCTGGGCACAGTAGCTTATGCCTGTAATCCCAGCACTTTGGGAAGCCAAGATGGGCAGATGACTTGAGGTTGGGAGTTCGAGACCAGCCTGACCAACCTGGAGAAACCCCATCTCTACTAAAATAATACAAAAAATTAGCTGGGCGTGGTGGCGGGTGCCTGTAATCCCAGCTACTCAGGAGGCTGAGGCAGGAGAATCACTTGAACCCAGGAGGCGGAGGTTACGGTGAGCCAAGATCGCACCACTGCACTCCAGCCTGGGCAACAAGAGCGAAACTCTGTCTCAAAAAAAAAAAAAAGGTTCTTCTCAGGTATTATCCCTTCTATGATGTCTTCCCTTTGCCCTGAACTGGAATAAATGACCTTGTTTCCTCAGTACCCGGTGCAGGCCTCCTTCCCTGGCCTTATCATATGACATAGTCTCACCATGAGGCTTTATGAATCTCAGAGCGGCAGCAACAGTGTTTTATTTACGGTGCTCTTCACAGCACCTAGCAGAACTGGCAGATCGTGGGTGCTGAATAAATGTTTGTTAAATGAACTGAGTAATTCTCCCAAAGTGTGAGAGAAATTGTATTCATTTCCTAAGGCTGCCATAACAAAGTACTGCAAACTGGGTGACTTAAGAAAAATGTATTCTCTCACAATTATGAAAGCTAGGAGTCTTAAATCAAGGTGTTGGCAAGGTTGATTCCTTCTGGAGGGCTCTGACGGGGGCAGGGCTGTTCCATGCTTCTCTCAGCTTCTGGTACTTGCAATCCTGGGTGCTCCTTGACTTTCAGCGGTATCGTCCAACCTCTTCTTGCATCTTCACATGGTGTCTCTTGTGTGTCTCTGGGTCCCAGTGTCCAGTTGTTCCTTTTTTTTTTGAGACAGTCTTGCTCTGTTGCCAAGGCTGGAGTGTGGTGGCTAATTTTTGTATTTTTAGTAGAGATGGGGTCAGGCTGGTTTCAAACTCCTGACCTCGTGATCTCCCCGCCTTGGCCTTCCAAAGTGCTGGGATTACAGGCGTGAGTCACTGAGCCTGGTCTGTTCCTCTTTTTATAAGGACATCAGTTATATTGGGTTTAAGGCCCACCCTAATCCAGTTTGGCTTCATCTTAACTCAGTTACATCCACAAAGACCCTATTTCCAAAAATGTCACATTTACAGATACCGGGGTTAGGACTTGAATGTATTTTTATCAAACTCACAACAGAAACTATAGCTATAGCTAGCTAGATAGAATACAGTATAGAAACTCAATGAAGTGGTAATAACCAGCTGATGTACCCAGTGTAATATATGGACTCTGCAGCGTGTATAAGATCATTTCTCCAGAGGCCTGATTTTTTTGGGGGAGAATCTGTTCATGTTTTTGCCCTTTGTATCTAGAGTTCATATATTTGGAAATGTTAATGCAATACACATTTTCCTTTGTAGATATCATTGCCCTTTGAAACACAAAATGCTTTGAATCAGATTAATTTCGAGAAAGTAGGGTGTGGGCTTTTTCAGAAAAGAGAGTTTCTTGAGTCCTTCACACAACAAAAGCAATACATATAAAATAGGAAAACAACTAAAAGAAAAAGTGGGCTGGACATGGTGGCTCATGCCTTAATCTTAGCACTTTGGGAAGCTGAGGAGGGTGGATCAACTGAGGTCAGGAGTTCGAGACCAGCCTGACCAACATGGTGAAACCCTATCTCTACTAAAAATACAAAAATTAGCTGGGTGCGGTGGCGCGTGCCTGTAGTCCCAGCTACTCGGAAGGCTGAGGCAAGAGAATCGCTTGAACTCGGGAGGTGGAAGTTGCACTGAGCCAAGATTGTGCCATTGCACTCCAGCCTGGGTGACAGAGTGAGACTCTCTCAAAAACAAAAACAAAAAAAAAAAAAAGGAAAAGAAAAAGAAAAAGTGATGCACAGATAATTTGGAAAAATGGAAAAGTAGAAAGGTGATTAAAAAGATACTCTTAGTCTTACCCTCTAGAGGCTATTACTATATTATTACTTTGATGGATTTTCTACTAGGTTATTTTTCATGCATAGTTTTACTTTTGGTTGGTTGTTTGTACTGTATAAACAATCTCGTAAACTGCGTTTCTCACAGAGCATTATCATATACCGGGCAGACTGGGCACCTGAGACACAGTACTGGGTAACCAGGAGCAGAAGACTGGTTCAATATGAAATCCATCAGGCACAGCTGAGCAGGAATTTGGAGAGCCAAGCAAGTGGATGCTAAAAACAAGGAAGGAAGAAATGAAATTTCAGAAATTGGGCAATGTTGCCAGACATGGGGAGATCGGAATTTGGGTTTAATGGAGGAAAAGAACAGCTTGCTGAAGTCTACCCAAAGACTTTTCCTAGGCTGTTTAACCACTGCACATGTGTGTTGGTCTTTGGCCCATGATATTTGCTTAGCATCTGACCCCAGATATATATATATATATCAGGGATTTGGCACCAAATGAAGCATGTAAGGAAAAAGCAGAGGATTTTTCTCCTAGGAACCATAAAAGAAAAACAAATGTGTTGGCTCTATGTACTATAACAGGATCTGAGGGAAACATACTGAACTCTATACTCTACAGTTGTTCTAATTGTGCATTTTACTTTCTGACAAATAGAGCCTCTAAGAATTGGTAGCATATTAGGCAGAGATTAAACTCTAGGTTGGGGGCTGTGGCTCATGCCTGTAGTCCCAGCACTTTGAGGGGCCAAGGTGGGCGGATCACTTGAGGCCAGGAGTTCGAGACCAGCCTGGCCAAAAGGCAAAACCCTGTCTCTGCTAAAAATACAAAAAATTAGCCAGGCATGGTAGTGCATGCCTGTAGTCCCACCTACTCAGCAGGCTGAGGCACGAGAATTGCTTGAACCCAGGAGGTGGAGGTTGCAGTGAGCCGAGACTGTGCCACTGCACTCCAGATAGGCAAGACTGTCTCAAAACAACAACAACAACAAGATTAAATTCTAATATATGGCCATATGGTAAATTTTATATTCATATTCAACATACTACTCTGAGATTTGAAGAGCAAAAGACATGCTGTTGTTTCTCTTTGAAAACAGAATTTTAAAAAGTATTTTTATTCATTGGAAAGAGTAATTAATAATATCAAAATAGGAAATATCTCAGTAAATAAATGCCCCAAGGTGGAATGGTTCCTATAAGCTATTCCTTTGTGAGAGCAATTTTTCCTAAAATCTCAAAGGAACTGGCCACTGCTTAATCTGAGAGGGAGGCAGGACAGAACCTTAACGTTCCTGTAGTAAGACACTTAAGCCCTTATGCTTGCAATCCCTTACTCTAAGTTACTTGTCTGAGAATATCTAAACTTATGCAAAATTTAGACTGAATATCAGAAGGCAAAAGGAAAAATTAATGAGTTGAAATGCTCTTGCTTTGATTAGGACCATGATGTTTGAGTTTAGTTTAGTTGAAGTAAACATATTAACAAGCCAAGGAGAAAGATGAGGAGGAGACATGTGAGAAGGCTGAATCCATCAAAGCAGGAGACCCAGGATGTGAATGTATGAAAATTCCAGGGAAGACTGTTTACCTCCCAGACGCCAGAACAGGAGATTGGAATTTGCAAAGGCAAAAAAGATGAGACCTGGGCCTTATCAAGCAACCATAGTTTTCAGTTGCTTCATGCATGCCTTGGGTCTGTTTTGATAACCAGCATATCTTTTGTAACCCAGGCAAGAAGGAAAAATATGTGTCCTACTGAAGGACTAGATTGTGAGATGGGCTCTGAGCATTCTGGCCTCAAAGACAATTAAGACTCAAGAAGTTTTCTTCTTGAGCAAGAGTTCAGGAAAAGTTTATACTGACTCCACAACTGGCTCCCACCAAAAGTTTCAGCGCCCTTTTGTTGGAAGTATTAACTTACTTGACCCCTAGTTTGTACATAAAACTGGCTGAGAAAGGAGGCAACATGAAAATGAATTTTAAAAATCTGGTTTTGAACTATGCCTGGCATGCTAAAATATTTAATTCTTCAACACTTGGCATTTAGAGAAGAGGGTGGATTTAAACAGACCAGCTGGCTAATCACACGTTGCCAACATTCCTACTGGCTGCTTCCTGGATGAGTCCTGTTTATGTCAAAGTCTGACTCTGTCCTTTATCCCCTATCATGGCCAAGAAATAGAATCCCATCCATTTTACTTAATATGAAATGTTCTGGTGAAACCCAAAGCAACAAAGGCCACTTTACTTTCTTGGTGAGTTGGACAAGGCAGGTGGTACTTGAAGGTTGTGGAGAAGTCTCTGGACAGGCTTAAAGTTATGAACAACTAAGATTCCAGCTTACCACCCTCCCCACCTCCTTTTATTTATTTATTTAGAGACAGGATCTTGCTCTGTCACCCAGGTTGGAGTGCTGGGTTGGGCTCCTAACTCACTGTAGCCTCAGAATCCTGGCCTCAAATGATCCGCCTGCCCTAGCCTCCCAAAGTGCAAAGCCCACCTCCTTTTAGTGAAGATAATTTCTTATCCTTAATTAAGATATTGTGAAGGCTGGGCACAGTGGATCACGCCTGTAATTCCAGTACTTTGGGAGGCCGAGGTGGGCAGATCCCTTGGGCCCAGGAGTTGGAGAGTAGCCTGGGAAATATGGTTAAACCTTATCTCTACAAAAAATACAAAAATGAGGCAGATGAGCCATGTGTGGTGGTGTGCACCTGTAGTCCCAGCTACTTGGGAGGCTGAGGTGGGAGGATCACTTGAGCCCAGGAGGTTGAGGCTACAGTTAGCCATTGGATCAGGTCACTGCACTCCAGCTTGGGTGACTGATGGCAAATTCAAGGCTAGGTTTTTCAGTATAAAAGCAGAAACTGACTTCTGGAGACCCTATCTGCCTTGAATGCTGGCTGAGCCCTGTGGGTAAGATGAGGGTTGAGCTAAGCATAGTGGATGAGTATGAAGTGGGGGTGGGCCCTTCTCATCATGTGATTTGAAAAAAAAAACAACAGAACCTCCAGGGACCTGTGCAGTGGATTGCTCAGAAAAGGAACCAGGTATAAACTCATGATGGAGCATTGAAGAGAATGATGTGCCGAAATAGAAGGGAAGTGAGGGCACATGCTAGATGTATCACCAAAGTTCATGCATAAGAGGTGGATCAGACAAAGAGGCAAGCTCTAGTAGAAATTGTAAACCCAAATGCCTCCAGGCAGGGACTATTAGCTAATATAACTATGAGAGGGTGTAAGACCATAGGGAATGGTGGGGACTATGCCAAACTGCAGAACACATATCCAGTATGGTGAAACCCCATCTCTACAAAAAATACAAAAATGAGGCAGATGAGCCGTGTGTTGTGGTGTGCAGCTGTAGTCCCAGCTACTGGGAGGCTGAGGTGGGAGGATCACTCCAGTGTAAAGACATTTTAATTAAATAAGGTTTTGAAAAGTGAAAACACTGTGCTGACCAGACAAAACATATCTGTGAGCTGTATTTTGCTTAAGGGCTACCAATTTGTGCCTGCTATCTAGTGGCAGCTCAAAATTGAAGGTCTGAATTTTTGGGCTCCACTTAATTTGTTAAAAGTGGCTTGTAAAACTCCTTTATAGGAGAGGAAGCGATTGTCCAAACCATCTGCATGTTCGAAAATTAGGTGAAAACATTTTTCCTATCCCTTTTCTAGTGCCTTTGAATGAAGTGTCCTTGGAAGGAAGTTGTTCACCTTGGAAATTGCTAGGTGAGGGTTGCCCTTCACTTTCTCAATGAATAGCTAGCAGTAAATACTCGGGGTCCCCCTCCATCACCCCCACTCCAATCTCAGGGGTTATCAGCGCACCACTCTGGACTGCTCCTTAATCCCAGGCGTACTGGGCTCTGCTATGTACTTTTGAAATCCCAGTGGCACCGTAAAGGAAGCAAGCCATCGTTACAGTGAGTTTTAAGTCAGTTTTGTAATAAGGCCGGAAGCTTTTGTTGATGAGAGAGATTACTGTGTTACTTTGTGTAAATAAATAAAAATAAATTTCTCTTAAGGTGGGTGCTCCAATGGGAAGAAGTTTGAATGGGTATGATTTACAGTAGGGGTAGTAATATTTAGACAAAGATAGAACTATGGCTTTTAAAATCCTCTAAAGCTCTAGAGCCTTATTTTTAGACCCCTTATCTGAGAATTTCTGAGAATTTCTCTCTAAACTCCTCAACAAGGATATTACTAAAACGTAGCTTTAATACATAGTACATATTCCTAAGCACATCTGTGCAAACCTTTCCTCTGGTTAGACCACAACCTTCAGGATCTTCTGCTACAGTTAGATGTAAATATCCATGCTCCAGGCTGCCACAGCAAAAATGACACCAGCAAACAGCTACCAACCACTTATGGTATATCTAGTACTGTGTATATAAAAAGTGAAATAGAAGTATGTATCAGCTGGATGATACAAAGAAGAGGGCTATCAGACTAGCTGGAGTAAAGGGTTAGAAAAGTAGGTTGGAGATAGACTATAGGGAGTTTTGCAAGCTAGACTGAGGAGTTCAGACATTTTCCTGGAGGTAGAGAGCCATTGAAAATTTTTGAGTAGGGAAGTGAAATGATGGAAGAGGCTTTTGGAAAGTTTAACCAGGTAGACATCTGCAAGATGATTCAGAAGGGGGATAGACTCGAGGCTTGGAAATCAATAATAATAATAAATTCTAGCATAAAATCATCTAAAGAGTTACAGTGACAATAGGATACTGAGTTACAGTGAGGAATAGCTAACATTAACTGCATGCTGTCCATATGTGTTGTGAGTGCTTTATATGCACTAGTTAATATTTTCAACAGCATGTAGAGATGGATGATAGTAAAATCACTCTTTTTCATATAAGGAAACTGAGGCTTAGAGCTGTGAAAACACTTGCTCACTGCTAACTGGCTAAGAAGTATCAGAGCTGGAATTCAAACCCAGGTAGTCCGCCTTTAGGGCTTTTGCCTTCAGTCAAGCTCTACAATGCCTTTTAGCTACTTGTAGCCAAGGGTCCCAGACGCTGGCCCTCCTTTGTCACTGTGGTAAGGCTGGGACCCAGCCTGGGACTGTTATCACCCTGCCTCATTGTCTATTTTGTTTGTCGACAGACCTCTTCCTCAGACAGCATTCTTGCCCAGGTGTTAACTTCAAGAAACTCAAAACACTTGCCAAGGCTTGCATCTATTTCAAAGGAAACTTGTGAGCAAAGAATGGGAAAAGATGAGACATAAATACTATGCAAATATCCCTCATGACTGCTCACCACATTCTAGTAGAAGAAGGAAGGAAATTTGGTCTTTCTGCCCTGTTGCTTGCCATTGGACATTAATGATGTTACCCGCCTGGCCTCATTAACCTTGGTTCAGTGGTTGTAGGATGCATTTACTTCCCAAATGGGAGAGTTGGAACTCATGTAATTTTAAATTGTTCAGTGTTTTACTGGCATCCTTTTGTCACCATCAGATGGAGAAGATTTATTGTGAACTCAAACTGACTACATGTTTTTTTCAAAGCTACTGTGAAAGATCCCAAACATTGTGAGCTTGTAGATCATCCAGGCAAATACGGTCTTAGAAGAATAAAACCAAGAATAGATGTTTACCATTGATTTATTTTATTTTATTTTATTTATTTTGAGACAGAGTCTTGCTCTGTCACCCAGGCTGGAGTGCAGTGGTGTGATCTTGGCTCACTGTAACCTCTGCCTCCCAGCTTCAAGTGATTCTCATGACTCAGCCTACCAAGTAGCTGTGACTTACAGGCATGCGCCACCACACCCGGCTAATTTTTGTAATTTTGAGTAAGGACGAGGTTTCACCATGTTGGTCAGGCTGGTCTCAAACCGCTAACCTCAAGTGATCTGCCTGCCTCGACCTCCCAAAGTGCTGGGATTACAGGTGTGAGCCACCGTACCCGGGCTGACATTGAAATTTTTTAAAAAACATTTGTTCTTACAAATTAAAAGCCTGATGTAGGGTCAACCAGAAGGTGACTTAATTAGATTATGTTTAAATTAAGGCAATTCCATACAGGTTGCATAGAATAATTTATTTGTTTTTATAATTATGAAATTTTCCCGTATAAAGATAGCTATGAACTTAGAGAACATTAATTTTGGATAGGGCTCTAAATTATGTTTACTCTTTTTACACTTCCTAATAATAAATGCTGCAGTGTTAGAGGAATTCTGTTGTAGAAAAACAGAGAATACTTTAATTGTAGACCTAAACTATTTATAAATTATTGTCGTCATCTCCTACAATGGAGGAGCTTAACACACACATATTTGATTTGACACCAATTTCAGCAAAACATTTATTAAAGTTGTGCACATAACTAAATCCATGTGGTGAATTTTTATTGCTAGGTTGCATTTGCTGTGCTGAGTTATATCAACAACAATTTGTTTACTGTGTTAGCAGGATGACCTCTGCACTAGTCAGAGGTCAGACCTAGCCACATTCTACTGCATCAGCAGATCAACCTATTGATCAGTTGTTGAGTCTTTTTTTAAGTTTAAACTTTGACCAAGCAGTGATTGAAATGGATTTATTTTTGCAAGTAAGCAGATTACAGAGGCAAGCAGCCTTAGAAGGCCTATTGAGAAATCTTGAAATCATTTTGTTTGGAAAGTTAAACAAATGTCTTTATTTCATAAGATAAACATCTAAATCAGAGTGGGTGCACATGCAGTTCTCCAGTTGTCAACATTTAAATACGCATTGGTAGACTTGTCAATTTTCTATAAAAGTATGTTACTGAGATCTGTAATGTGAAGGATGATTTGTTTTTTTTTTTGACAGAGTCTCATTGCAACGCCCAGGTTGGAGTGCAATGGTGTGATCTCGGCTCACTGCAACCTCCACCTCCCAGGTTCAAGTGATTCTCCTGCCTCAGCCTCCTGAGTAGCTGGGATTACAGGCATGTGCCACCATGCCTGACTGATTTTTGTATTTTTAGTAGAGATGGGGTTTCACCATATTGGCCAGGCTGGTCTGGAACTCCTGACCTTGTGATCCACCCGCCTTGGCCTCCCAAAGTGCTGGGATTACAGGTGTGAGTCACTGTGCCTGGCCAATGTCAAGGATATTAAACTCATGAAACTAGTTTAAAAAATTGTAAGTAATCCCTATTTGATTTAGTATGGGTCTCATTTTAGTCAGAATTGGTATTAAAAAGTAGGATTTTTTTTTTTTTTTTTTAAACAATAGAGAAAGTTCCTCAAATCCTTGAGGAAAAGTTTAGCATTTAGGTCATTCTTCCTAATAATATTGAGTTTGTAGAACTGATATTGATCGAGAACTAAGAATTCTATTTCTTTTTAGGAGCTTTAAAAATTGATTTAAGAGAATCAATTTTTAAAAGTCAACCTTCCCCAAATCCACATTTCTTATTAAATTTTACTTCATGTTATTTTACTGTATTTTCCTTAATATTTTACCCACAGAACTGAGGGTTTTTTTTTTCTATTTAAACCATAAAATTCATTAAAATGGCTTTTGGGCTGATAAAATCTTAAAAACAATCTGTTTCTTAAATATTTTAGACCCATGTTGTATACAAACATCTTGTAATAAAAGACTCAAAGATAATGTATGAAAGAGCCCCTCACTACCCTTCCCATCCCCATGATACCTCTAGCTGCAGTACTGTGCTCAGCTCTCATCCAGAGGGGTTTACACACACGCAGCTCTGTTAACATGTGGACAAATTACTTTCCAGTTCCCTTCTCCCCCAGATTTCTATTTCATTTTCATAACATTCATTTTTTGATAAACCTGTAACAGACTTTATATGATAAATAATGGTTGTCTCCTCCAAACCAATAGTTTGGAGGTAAATCAACAGTTGAAGCAGCTGGGCGTGGTGGCCGCCTGAGGTCAGGCGGCCAAGGCGGGTGGATCACCTGAGGTCAGGAGTTCAAGACTAGCCTGGTCAACAGGGTGAAACCCCATTTCTATTAAAAAAAAATACAATAATTAGCTGGGCTTGGTGGCAGGTGCTTGTAATCCCAGCTACTCAGAAGGCTGAGGTAGCAGAATTGTTTGAACCGGGGAGGCGGAGGTTGCAGTGAGCTGAGATCGTGCCACTGCACTCCAGCCTGGGCGACCGAGAAAGACTCAGTCTCAAAAAAACAAAAACAGAAGCAAAAAAACTGTTGAAGCAACTGATTAAACAAATATGTCTCATTAGGGAATCTTTTATCTGGCCATATTACTCTCGTCCACTGTCAGGTAATTCTTTGTGTCCAGGAGAATCTAGAGATGCATTCTGTCTACACTCTGTCAGGACCATAAATAATTTATTTCTGTCCCATATTATTACTTCTATGATCAAGGAGAACAGGGCTCTTGAAAGCCTTACAGAAAGGGTCACCTGAAACAGATTTTGACGACTTTCAACCATTCCTTTCCTGTCTGTCTTGCCCTCTCTTCTCCCTCTCCTTTACTTTTACTTTTTTCTTTTTCTTTTTCCTGTGTTTGTTAGGAACTCATGATTGTTGTTGATTTTAGGGGTAAACCCAGAATCTGTTTTAGTGAGGGTTCTCCAGAGAAACAGAATCAATTATATGTGTATATATATATGATTATAAAATGTCTTTAATTATATGTAATGCCTCTATAGATTATTATATATAACATACTTGTATTTTATATATATATATTTTGCATTGGTAACTATGAATTTTATTATGTCGACATCTACTGTGGCATGCATCTGTACAAACCTTTTAGGCCATGGTCCACAGCTGGGTTATGCATAAAAAGGCATAAATTTTTCTCTCATTGTATTGCAATGAAGTTTACCGGTACAGAAAAGTCACATGACATTGGTGGGTCAGATTTCTTAAACCATGCAACATGAGGAACTCTAAATACAGTAAATATTGTTATACATTTAGACTTTCAATGTACAAGTACTTGGAAACAGTTATGCCCCTCACCAAGCTAGACTGGGGACATGAAGTCCAACAGCATCGAAATTGCTGTGAAGGCATAACTTCACAAAAGAGCAATGTAAGCTTACAGAACTTGCCTTTATTGAAGTGATATGTTCATGTAATTCCAGCACCTTCACAATTTAATGAACCAAATTTACTTTACTTTACTTCTACAAACCTAGATGAAACATGAAAAAGAAGCCATACAGTATAAATTATAACTTCAGGAAAAGCTCCTGCGTTATTTTTCCAAATATTTTTTCCCATGTAAAATCAATGTCCAATAGTTCCTGGTATGTGGGAAGATAATATTTGTTAAAGTCACAATGAAGCCTTATTGATGGAAAATCGGCTATATAAACAGCACAAGTGGAGAAAAGGTTTAATCTCCAAACCTATTAGACAGGATGAGGTAAGATCAGTAACGGCCACCTTGCAGGATTACAGGAGGTCTCATTCCCTTTGGAGGTTGAGGAAGCCCACCCTGGAAATGGGGCACCACTGGCGGTCCCTGCCCATATGGGGGGATAGCACCAGGAAGGTATCCTGACATGCCTGGATGATGACCACCATACTGACCATGAGGTGGCATTGGGGGTCTCACTCCTTGGTGTTGTGGGATGCCTGGCTATGGTGGCATCATATCTCCAATTGGTCCAACTGGTGGATTGCTGATGGTGGTCTCTCCTTGCGGAGGAAGATTACGTTGCTATCTGGGTAACTGTGCCCTTCTCTCTTCCAGATATAAACCCTCATCTGGATGGATCAACTTACTGGTTGCATTGGTTGTTGTAAGTGTAGCAGGCTTACTTGTTACTGAAGCTGCTGGTTTAGCTGCAGTACTATTTGTTGTACCAGTGGTTGAATCTGTAGATTGTGTATAAGCAGGGAATGTAGGCTTTGGGGTGCTGTAGCTGTTTCAGGGGTACTATTTAAGGGTTTGAAATCTGTACCAACAGGTCCTTGGACAGCTGCCTGAGCCTGTCCAGCACTGGGGAAAAGAGGCTTAGTAACTGGAGGCTGTGGTGCAGGCACAGTTGCTGTTGGTGCAGGTGGTCTGTTAAGACCCAGCCTGTGCTTGGGTCACTGGAGGGACTCTAGGATGTGGAATGGGGTTGGGGGTATGGAGGGGACACCTGGTGACATTCCAGGCATCAGAGGTGGTATTCCTGGTCCAGGGGGTATATTCCACCCATTGGCATCATTATGTTTTCACCAAAAAATGACTGGGTGCATTTTCTTTGGTGATGCAATCCAGGTGGCATGCCTGGCATAACTGGTGGCATTTCTGGAATCAGAGGAGGAACACCTGGCATTAATGGAGTTATGCCTGGAGGCATTCCTGGTGCTCCTGTTACTGGCGACAGTCCTGGCTGTGCCACTGCCGGAATATAACCTTGTTGAAGTTGAACAGGTTGTGGTTGAAATGAAGTTGAGGCTGCAGGGTTGTCATCATCATATTCATCAGAATCATCTTGTTCCTTCTTTTTTTGGCTTTCTTATGTTTTCTCTTCAAGAAGTCATCGTTTTTCATCCATGCCTTTTTCTGGAATACCTTCCATACCATATATTTCCAATTCTATGTCTGTTATCCCAGGTATTGCATTTGGTATAGCATCTATTATTTCTTTATGCACCTGCATGCAATTAATAGCTAAGCCAGGTCCTGGATACAATTTCTTGTGACACATATGACATTTAAAATGCTTTGCTTTTTGCTACTGTATAAGGGTCTTCTCATCATCAAAGTCTCTATTACAATACTAGCACTGTAGCAGGACAAGCCACAGACAAAACTCCTCAGACACCGAGTTAAAGAAGGAAGGGGTTTATTCGGCCGGGGGCATCGGCAAGACTCTTGTCTCAAGAGCCGAGCATACCCACCTGCCCCCCGCCGGAAGTGAGCAATTCCTGTCCCTTTTAAGGGCTCACAACTCTAAGGGGGTGTGTGTGAGAGGGTCGTGATTGATTGAGCAAGCAGGGGGTACGTGACTGGGGGCTGCATGCACCGGTAATTAGATCGGAACAAAACAAGATAGGGATTTTCACAGTGCATTTCTATACAATGTCTGTAATCTACAGATAACATAACCGATTAGGTCAGGGGTCAATCTTTAACTACCAGGCCCAGGGTGTGGTGCTGGGCTGCCTGCCTGTGGATTTCATTTTTGCCTTTTAATTTTTACTTCTTCTTTCTTTGGAGGCAGAAATTGGGCACAGGATGATATGAGGGGTGGTCTCCTCCCTTAGCACGACGGCTTCAGCTGCTTCTTCTTGCCCCATAACTGTGCTCTATCAACAAAGTAAAAGGGAGGAGAAAAGCAGCAGGAGAAAAAAGGCAAAAAATCACTCACGTTCCCAACCAAATGGTTACCACTGCGTCTCACAGGAAGCAGACACAAAATGCTACATTATAAATATATACTTATATTTATGAGTGTTTATAAGTATTATAAGTGTTTGGACGAATGGAGGCAGGATGGTGCACTTCCGGGTTCTTCATCCCCACCCCCAACTCTTCCTGCGCGCGTGAAAATGCAGCCGGCGCCCGGGAAGGTGCAGAGCAACTGGGCATGCGCCAGGTGACGTCAATCCGAAGAGACCAAGATTTACCTGGTCGCACCTGCGGAACGCCCCCCGACACGCCCGTGCCCCGCCTATTGCCCTCCCACTCCTAGAAAAGCCACTCTTGGCCAGTGAGCCGTGCGACCTTCTCACAGCCCCACTCCTGTCGGGATGTCGGGACTGGGGGAAGTCCGTCCGAGAGCCCCACCGGGGGGGACTCTGTCGGCCTCCTTTGCCGGAGGCCGATAGACATCTCCCCCACACCTTAGGTGACCAAAAATAAATTTGCAGTTTTGCTCCTACCCTTTGCCTAGTCGCTGGTTCTTTTGCGCTCGCTGGGCAGGTCTTCCCAGTGAGCCACGCGGCCTTCTCACAGCCCCACTCCTGTCGGGATGTCGGGACTGTGGGAAGTCCGTCCGAGAGCCCCACCGGGGGACTCTGCCGGCCTCCTTTGCCGGAGGCCAACAGACTTCTCCCCCACACCTTAGGTTACCAAAATAAATGTGCAGTTTTGATCCTACACTTGCCTACCTGCTGGTTCTTTTGTGCTCGCTCTGGTGTTTCTTAGAAAAACAAATCAGTTGGTGCCGAAGACCCGGGAGGAGACCCCTCCTCAGGCCTCTAGGGATTGAGGAACCTCCTCCTGCTTCCACATCGCAGACGGATCAGGACCTGAGACCCGCTTTGCTCACTCTCATGGCCTCTCTGGGGTAAGTGCCCTTGTCTCCTCTTTACCTCCCTCGGCCAAAATCCTGCGCAGGTCCGAGGCCCACTTTTGAGCCACCAAGTGGTTCGGGAGCCACCATGTGGCTCGGGAGACCCGTTCAGGACGGAGACGTCCGCCTGAAGGTAATCTCCACTTTGGCTCCATGAGCCTCCAGTCTGTCTCTGCTGGTTCCAAAGGACGCTTTGAAGCCAGGCAGAGATCCACTTCCATTTCCATTTTGTCCATTGTGTAAGTAAAGAGGAAACAAACGAGAAACCGCTCCAGTCCAAATTTCCAAAGAGCACCCCCTTAGGGTGCCTCCTAGCCAATTTAAAAACCTTACAGCTCGAACAAGACCTTAGGAGGAAGTGCTTAATTTTCCTTTCCACTGTGGCGTGATCGACCTCAGCAATTTCTGCCAGCGGCTAGGCAAGTGGTCCGAAATTAATTACATACAAGGCTTTTGGGCCTTAGGCTCTCGTCCCTATACTCCTTCTCTCCCCGCTCTCCCCACCCCCTCCCTTCCTGCCCAGACTCCTCCTCCTCCCCCCATCCAGACTCCTCCTTCCTCCTCCTTATCTACTAGTAATCCACTCGGTCCCGTGCCTCCTTCAAGGCCCCCAACTGGCTGTCTTGAGTTTCCTATCTCTGCCCACACCCTCCTACAGTGTTAGCACCTTTGCGAGAGGTGGCTGGGGCGGAGGGGGTAGTCAGAGTACATGTCCCTTTTTCACTGGCCGATCTTTCCAAAATTGAGAAGCATTTAGGTGATTTCTCAGCTAATCCTACCATATAAAGGAATTTAGATACCTTTGTCAGGCCTATGACTTAACTTGGCATGACCTCCAGGTTATCCTAACCTCTACCCTAAACTGACTGAGGTTCTAACCCAGTATCCCCGGTTAGATCCGGCCTCCCCCACAGGGGCCACCATTTTGGGGTCTTATTTCATTTCTCAATCAGCTCCTGACATTTGTAAAAAACTTCAAAAGGTAGAGGATGGTCCTCAGACACCAATACAAGACCTGGTTAAATTAGCCTTTAAGGTCTATAACTCCAGAGAGGAGACGGCTGAGGCAGTGCGACAGGCATGCCTCAAACAGAAGGCCCAGCTCCTAGCAGCAGCTTTACAGCCCAGTCGTAACCCCAGACCAGAGAGCACACCCGACAGACTCCAAGGCCACGAAAGGAGTCTGCTATAAGTGTGGCAAGGCAGGACACTATGCCAACAGGTGTCCACAGGGTCCCCGAGCCCCAACGCAGCCTTGCTATAAGTGCAAGGCATCAGGACATTAGGCCAGTGAATGTCCTAACCCTCGTCCACCAGCAACCCCCTGCCCTGCTTGCCAGCAGGGAGGAAACTGGAAGTCTGATTGCCCCACCCTGAGAACAGGTGCTGCGCCTCCATGTGACCCCCTTTCCCAGGATCCTGGGAGCTCCTTCCAGCTCCTACATCTGGACGACGACAACTGAAGGTGCCGAGAGTTGGGGACCCCCATCACCCTCGCCGAGCCGCGGGTAACTCTCCTGGTAGCGGGTAAGACAATTAATTTTTTAATCGACAGTGGGGCTACCTATTCTGTTTTGCCATCCTCCTCTGGACCTCGCCTTCCATCCAATATCTCTGTAGTAGGAGTAAGCGGAAAGCCATTCACTCCACGAAAAACTCCACTCCTTAATTGCTGCCTGGCCAACAACTACTTTGCGCACTCGTTCCTCATTCCCAGCTAAAAAGGACCCCTACCGAAAGCAATCAGTGGAAATCAGTTTGGCTTTCCCCCACTCGCCTCAAACTTACTAAATTTTCTTAACTATCTCATACTCCCCAATCTTGCCAGGACCTTCCTTCTGGGTTTTGCCCATATTCCAACAAATGCTTCCATTCCTCATTCCTATACTAATACTGTACCTTATTTTATTTTTCATCCGTGCGTCCAAATACCAACCATGGGCCCTGACCTTAACGATGCCCCTTAACAGCAGGAAGTAGCCAGACAGACCATGGCGCCCCTTTATCACTATTATCAATAAAAGGTTGGACTGTTTGGACGAATGGAGGCAGGATGGTGCACTTCCGGGTTCTTCATCCCCACCCCCAACTCTTCCCGCGTGCGCGAAAATGCAGCCGGCGCCTGGGAAGGTGCAGATCAACTGGGCATGCGCCAGGTGACGTCAATCCGAAGAGACCAAGATTTACCTGGTCGCACCTGCGGAACGCCCTCCGACACGCCCGTGCCCCGCCTATTGCCCTCCCACTCCTAGAAAAGCCACTCTTGGCCAGTGAGCCGCGCGGCCTTCTCACAGCCCCACTCCTGTCGGGATGTCAGGACTGTGGGAAGTCCGTCTGAGAGCCCCACCGGGGGGGACTCTGTCGGCCTCCTTTGCCGGAGGCCGATAGACATCTCCCCCACACCTTAGATGACCAAAAATAAATTTGCAGTTTTGCTCCTACCCTTTGCCTAGTCGCTGGTTCTTTTGTGCTTGCTGGGCAGGTCTTAGAAAAAACAAATCAATAAGTATATTATAAATATACTTATTTATTTATTTGAGATGGAGTCTTGCTCTGTTGCACAGGCTGGAGTACAGTGACCTGATTTCGGCTCACTGCAACCTCCGTCTCCTAGGTTCAGCACTTCTCCTGCCTCAGCCTTCTGAGTAGCTGGGACCACAGACGCATGCCACCATGCTCGGCTAATTTTTGTATTTTTAGTAGAGACAGGGTTTCACCATGTCGGCCAGGCTGGTCTCGAAATCCTGACCTTGTGATCCACCTGCCTCAGCCTCATAAAGTTCTGGGATTACAGTTGTGAGCCACGACGTCTGGCCTATATTTATATATTATATATTTTATATATAACTGATTGTATATAAATATAAAGATTAAATTATATAATTATATATTAAAATATAATTTATATAAAAATTGTTATAAACATGTATGATTTTTATATATTACATATAATCAGTTATATATTGTATACATAATTTGTATATATATAGACAGAGAGAGAAAGAGAAAGAGAGAGGTAGGATAAGGGATTTATTAGGGGAACGTGGCTCCCTTACAAGTCCAACAATAGACCATTTGCAAGCTGGAGAACCAGGGAAGCCAATAGCATGACTTAGTCCAAGTCTGAAGGCCTTGGACTATATAACTCTCAGTCTGAGGTTGAAGGCCCAAGTGCCTAGGAGGTGGCTGGTGCAAGTCCTAGAGTTCAAAAGCCCAGAGAACCTGGAGTTTTGACACTCAAGGGCAGGAGAAAGATGTCCCAGCTACAAAAGAGAGAGCAGAGAATTTACAAGTGGAGTCACATTTGCCTAGTGGATTACATCCAAATGCCAGTGAGCACTGATTTTGCGACATTGTGGCACAGTGAGTTCAGGGGCAGAGAGGCTCATATTTGAATCCAGCAGTTGCTTGCTCTGTGGCTATAGCAAATTACTTAATCTAGCTAACCTCAAATTGTTCAATAAAATAGGGATAATGAGATTTGTTGTTGTGAGGAATTAATGAAATAAGGTATGCCACACTTCCTGGCATAATAAATGGTAGTTTTTTATTACAACAGTGTCAGCAGTACTTGCCTTGGGGATGGTGCCGGGGAGACAGAGGAAATCTAAGTAGATTTTGATCACTGGCTTGGCTTCTGGAAAGGCACTCCTGAATTTACAAAAGTTTTTGTGAGGAAGTAGAAAAAGGAGGGATCACATGTAAAGTGGCTCAGACAATTCACTGGGTGAGACCTTTTGAATTGGAAAAGCTCAAAAGGGGTAAGCACAAAAAATTTACGGGACAAAATAAAAATGCTGAGATGCAAGATGGGAAAGGAGGACTTCAGCTTGAATGACAGCCCTGCTAGAATTAGTTCAATGAGTGCTGTTTATTTATAAAGTCAGTAAGATAGTGGGACGCATAAAAGTCAAAGGGCAGGAAGTGGCTTGTCAGCTTTTCCCAGCACTGGTCTGACCTCAACTGTGGCTACTTTGTGTCTCCCCTTTAAGGAGGATGTGGGGAACTGGCAGAGCTCCAGAGAAGAGCAAAAATGTAATTAAGGCTTGGAAAATAAAGGCTATGAGGAGAGGCCAGAAAGCTGTAGGGTTATTTAGCTTAGCGAAGAAAGGTCCAACTGATTTGAAGGGTCATTAAACAGAAAGACATCGGTTGTTTCTCATCTCCACAAACAACAGGACAAGACGAAAGAAGCTTACAGTGCACTGGAGAAGGGTTTGGGCTGTGAGAATTGTTAACAAGGAGGCTCTCAAGCCTCGTGCTGGCAACCGAAAAAGAAAATAGATTAAAGTGCAACTACTGTGTGCCCACCCATTCATTCACATTGACTTCCAAAGGGAGTGTGAAGGTGGTTTCAGATACCAACGTTTGCGTAAGTTTGAAAATAAACCTGTTGTTTCCTCTTCATTTGAACTCAGTTAGTTGTTTACTATTGAAATTGAGATATTAGCAAAAAGTTAGTTTGAAGGTCTAGATGCAAATTAGATCGGTTCAGAACTTTCTAGGTAAGGCTTTGCCCTATTGGGTTGGTTTTGACCCCCACAATCTTTTAGGCCAGGCTTATTCACTACATCTCAGGAGAAACTATATTTGGTTGTGACTTTTGGGAAGAGTCGGATAAACCCCAGCGCTGGCATCCATATTATGGCACAGCAAGGCTGCAATGATCTGAACCCGTAGGCCTCTCTGTCTTTCATTTTGGCTCTTTGGCTGGCGATAGAAAAGGTGGAGCCCTGCAAGGCTTACGAAGAGTTTCAGCTCAGGATGTGGTGGTGTACAAGTTAGAGGGAGAGGAGTACATTTGTTTCTGTAAATATGTGGTCTCTCAATGCTTCCTGCTATGCTTCCAATTTAGGTGACTGAATTCAGTTTGGATACTTCTGCCATAAAATGAGGGCATGGTTAGTAAAGAATTTTTTTTTTTTTTTTTTTTTGAGACGAAGTCTCACTCTGTCACCCAGGCTGGAGTGCAATGGCCTGGTCTCGGCTCACTGCAACCTCCATCTCCCAGGTTCAAGGGATTCTCCTGCCTCAGTCTCCCGAGTAGCTGGGACTACAGGCATGTGCCATCACATCTGGCTAATTTTTGTATTTTTAGTAGAGATGGGGTTTCACTATGTTGGTCAGGCTGGTCTTGAACTCCTGACCTTGTGATCCACCCGCCTCAGCCTTCCAAAGTGCTGGGATTACAGGCGTGAGCCATCCCGCCTGGCTGAGACAGTCTTACTCTGTCCCCCAGGCTGGAGTGCAGTGGTGTGATCTTGGCTCACTCAACCTCCGTCTCCTGGGTTCAAGCAATTCTTCCGCCCCAGCCTCCCAAGTAGCTGGGACTACAGGTATGCAACACCACACCCAGCTAATTTTTTTTGTATTTTCTTGTTTTTCAGTAGAGACAAGGTTTTACCCTGTTGGCCAGGCTGGTCTCGAGCTCCTGACCTCAAGTGATCCACCATCCTTGGCCTCCCAAAGTGCTGGGATTACAGGTGTGAGCCACCACGCCCAGCCTTAATGAAGATTTCAGAAAGACTAAAAGAGCTTTACCCATCATATTTCTGGTCTCCTTTCCATCTACCATCCTTTCCATTAACATTTCTGTTATTAATTTTCAATTACCTTAGTAATACAGAACAATATATCTTGGAATATTTCCATGTTTGCATGTATAGCTCTTCCTTTGTTTTAACTGCTACTTTTTTTATTCTTTGGTATAGATATACTGTCATTTATTTTTGATATAATTTAAAAATACTTCAGTAATAATAATGAAGGCAGAATAATGGTTACCTTTGGAGGGGTATTGGTGGGATGTGGCGTGCAGGAATCTCTGGGAGGATACTATAAATAAATGTTCTATATTTGTTCTATATTTGGCTCTGAGTGACTACATGGGTGTATACACATATATAAAACTTGTCATTTGTATACTTTACATACTTTATTGTATACCTCACAAGTCTTTCAAGTGAACCAAAATCATCATATTTTAAAGATATTCTAAAGTGTTAAATTTTATTTCTAAAGAAATAGGACAGGGATGCAGAAAAGGAGAGGTGGGGAGGAAGTGAGCTAACATTTATTAAGCACCTTCTATCTGTGTATTACATAATTTCTTATATAATTATCAACAACTCTGTGGAGTGGGTATTCTTTTTTTTGTGACAGGATCTCACTCTTTCGCCTAGGCTGGAGGGAGTGCAGTGGTGGGATCATGGCTCACTGCAGCCTCAACCTCCTGGGCTCAAGTGATCCTCCCACCCTAGTCTCCCAAGTAGCTGGAACTACAGGAGTGCTTGACCACACCCAGTTTTTATATTTCTTGTAGAGACAGGGCTTCACCATGTTGCCCAGGCTGGTCTTGAACACCTGAGCTAAAGTTAACTGCCCACCTCAGCCTCCCAAAGCATTGGAATTACAAGTGTGAGCCACTGTACCCAACCATTTTCTTTTTCTTTTAACCCCACCGCTAGAGCCTCTGGTAACCATCTTTCTACTGTCTATGTTCATGAGTTCAACTGTTTTGATATTTCGATCCTACAAATAAGTGAGAACATGCAATGTTTGTCTTTCTGTGCCTGGCTTATTTCACTTAACATAATGACCTCTGGTTCCATCCTTGTTGTTGCAAATGAATGGCTCTCATTTTCTTTTTTTATGGCTGAATAGTGTTCCACTGTGTATGAGTACCACATTTTATTCGTTCATCTGTTAATGGACATTTAGGTTGTTTCTAAATCTTGGCTATAGCGAACAGTGCTGCAACAAACACAGGAGTGCAGATACCTCTTTGATATACTGATTTCCTTTCTTTTGGGTATATATTCAGCAGTGGGATTGCTGGATCATATGCCAGCTCAATTTTTAGTTTTTTGAGGAACCTCCAAACTGTTCTCCATAGTGGTTGTACGCAGTGTATGAGGGCTCTGTTTTCTCCATGTCCTCACCAGCATTTGTTATTGCCTGTCTTTTGTATATAAGCCATTTTAACTGGGGTGAGATGGTATCTCATTGTAGTTTTTATTTGCATTTCTCTGATGATCAGTGTTGTTGCACCTTTTCCTGTTCCCGTTTGCCATTTATGTCTTCTTTTGAAAAGTGTTCAAATATTTTGCCTATTTTTGATTGTATTATTAGATTTTTTCCTATAGAGCAGTTTGAGCTCCTTATATATACAGGTTATTAATCCCTTGTCAGATGGGTAGTTTGCAAATATTTTCTCCCATTCTGTGGGTTATCTCTTCACTTTGTTGATTGTTTCCTTTGCTGTGCAGAAGCTTTTTAACTTGATGTGATCCCATTTGTCCATTTTTTGCTTTGGTGGCCTGTGGTTTTGTGGGGTTTTGCTCAAGGAATTTTTGCCCCAACCGATGTCCTGGAGATTTTTCTAATGTTTTCTTGTAGTAGTTTCATAGATTGAAGGAGTGGATATTCGTACTCCATTTTGGTAGATGAGAAGATAGACTTAAAAAGGGTGAGTTTGCTCAAATTCACACAGGCTTGGTAAATAACAGGGTCAGGCGTTGAACTAAGATCATTCCAACTCTAAAGTTCTGAACGTAATTCTGGAAAGAGGCTGTTAAAGTTTAAGAAAGCAGAGCTCAGAGGCTGAGTGAATTACCCAAGATCATGCAAATCCAGTGGTCTCCTAGCCCACCACAGTTTTTGAAAAAGATGGAGTCCCACCATGTTGCTCAAGCTGGTCTTGAACTCTTGGGCTCAAGTGATCCTTCCGAGTCAACCTCCTGAATAGCTGGGACTACAGGGGCATGCCACCATGCCGAGCTCCCCACTGCACTTCTGTGCAACAACTGACTTCCTAGCCATTTAATTTTCAGCATGTTCAATAATGTTACTCTTTTTTAGATCCTGGATGAAAATGCTTTAAGTGAGGACTTACAGAGAAACTTCTAGAAATTTCCCACTGTCAAATAATCAAACATTTGGGCCAGGCGCAGTGGCTCACGCCTGTAATCTCAGCACTTTGGGAGGCCCAGATGGGTGAATCACCTGAGGTCAGGAGTTTGAGACCAGTCTGACCAACATGAAAAAACCCCATCTCTACAAAAAATACAAAAAATTAACCAGGCATGGTGGTGCATGCCTGTAATCCCAGCTACTTGGTAGGATGAGGCAGAAGAATCACTTGAACCTGGGAGGCAGAAGTTGCAGTGAGCCAAGATCATGCCATTGCACTCCAGCTTGGGCAACAAAAGCGAGACTCTGTCTCAAAAAAAAAAAAAAAAAAAAAAAAAAAATCAAACATTTAACATTCATAAAAGGGTGACCTTAAACTATTTGAGAGCCTGAGAACATTCTTATCATTTTGGTCCTAGGGCAACATGAAAATTATATGCTCTCATGGAAAATGATTTGGTTTTTAGCCTCACATGTGTGTATGAGAGTTAGGGACTTTCCTTATTTTGGAAGTTGTGGATGGTATATCACTTACTTGAAAGGTGGTAAGAATTGTTCAAAGTGACCAAGGAGTATCTGGGGGCAATTTAGGAAATTAATACCGAAGTATGAAATGCACAAACCTCTATATCATTTTGGTTATAGAGACTGGCTTTCCCTTTTCTGGCTACTTCTCCATTTAATTCATAAATAATAATAAAACAAATTAAGGGCTGGGTGTGGTGGCTCAGACCTGTAGTGCCTTCTAGTCCTTCGGGAGGCTGAGAAGGGCAGATCACGAGGTCAGGAGTTCTAGACCAACATAGTGAAACCCTGTCTCTACTAAAAATACAAAAAATTAGCCAGGCGTGGTGGCAGGTGCTTGTAATCTCAGCTATTCGGGAGGCTGAGGCAGGAGAATCGCTTGAGCCCGGGAGGCAGAGGTTGCAGTGATCCGAGATTGCGTCACTGCACTCCAGCCTCGGCAAAAGTTGAGACTTGCCTCAAAAAAAAAAAAAAAAAGAAAAAAAAAAAGTTAAGTTCCTCTTTCTACACTTTTCAATTTTAAAAACATTTTTTCCTTCATTCTTCTCCACAAATTTTTTTTTCTACTTTTCACTACTGAGTTACATATGTTTTCATTAAATCTCAGCACTTGGCATGAGATTGTTTACATCAAATGCACTTGATTATTTTTTAGAAACTGATAATTATTCTTTTTTAGTAATGACAGGAATGCAAAAAAAACACATATTCCTAATATAATCAGTGTATCCCCATAATTGGAATAAGTTCTATTCTGAAATATCATCTATTGAGAACTATGTCCTCAACAGCACACTTTTTAGAACTGTAAATAATATAATCTTAGAATGTTAGCCATGGAAGAGGCCTAATTTTGCACACAAGGAAAAAAATGTCCAGGGATCTTTGTGCAAATTTTTTTCATCAGTCAGCAATCTGACTCATATAACCCAAACGATGTTTCTTTATATTATTGATTAAATGAGTCCATAATGCCTACTTCCTTAGTGGAAGTGGTTTTGGAGGTGTGTATTATAATGCATGCAAAGTTGGGAATGCTTTCTGGATTCTCTTATTTAATTTGTAAACATAGAATCACTGGTAGAGAAAGAAGAAAATGAGAACAAAAGTATAGCATATTTCTTTCAGCTACTTGGGCTCTTTGGCATGAAGCCAGGTTACATATTAGCAGAATCATCTTAGAAAGGCCCCTAAAGTTAGTGACATTCCTTGTTGCCTCTAGAGTAGACTCAAAAAGGATAGACCTATGATTTTCTCTGCTAGAATATACTTCATATGCTAAACGGAACTTTTGGCTCTTTTTGACTGTTTCTCTACATTGAGCAAGGTAGTCAAGTCCAACCTCATGTTCATAAGATTTGACATTGACATAAGATTTTTCTCAGCCACTTTGCCACCTGGAGACCTCCAGCCAGTCCTGCCCCTGCCAGGGCCTTACTAGGCCTGGCCTGGTAACAGGAGGTACCCCGCCCACTCAGCCAACGAGGCTGCACCTGGCTTGCACTCCAGCATGGATCCCGTGGTCACTGCAACTGTGTGCTCAGCCCCTGGTGGGAGCAGGGTGTGTGAGCAAGCAAATGCAAGCCCAGCCAGAAGCTCCAAGTGCTGGCACAGGAGTGGGCTCTGTGCAGGGCTTGTGGCTGGACCAGGTGTTTTGCAGGCAAACTCCTGTGGTGGAGTCCAGTGTCCAAATGAGGGGAACATGGTGGTGCTGCAATCCCGAAGCCTCAGAGAGGGTTTATGAAGTGTTAACAGCTCTTGTAGCCCTGCGGTCTGCAGCCCGATGAAGCGGGTCCATGGTTCTGGGCCTGGCTGGCCCTGCCACTTCCTGTCATGTGGGACAGCTGCGGGGTGCTGGTGGGGGTGTGTGGGGCTACACTGTTACTGCCTTCTTCATACTGGTGTTCACTGGGGTCCCAAGTTCTTGTCCTGTGTCCAAGAAGAATGAGATCAGACTGACAATCAAAGGGTGAGAAGGGAGTTTTATTAAGTGACGAAATCGCTCTCATGGAGGGGGGCTGCAAGGGTGGTTCCGCCAACTGAAGTCAGTGGTCTCTCTCAGTGTGGCTCAGTCTGGGGTTTTTATTGGCACAGGATGGGGGAGGGGTAGTCCGTAGGTAGTATTAGAAAATACATTCAATTGATTAAAAGGCATTATTCGGAAATAATGAATTGGGAAAATGTGGGCAAACAGGAATAGAAATTATCACTCGGGGTCATGAGTTTCATCTGGAAGCAGCAGCCTGGTCTTTCAGGCTTCAGACTATTTTTGGCTTGAAGGTGAGGTTTCACCAGGGACCCGCCCCATCTGCCTAGGTATTTGTCTGCCTCCTGCTATCAACATGGTTATGATTTTCTGATGATGACAAACCCACAAAGTAAGTTCAAATCTATTATCTGATGAATAAAAGGTTTTGTTCAAAATGAGTTACTACTACTTCAATAGAAATATATTTTGAAATATTATTTCTGGAACATATGATTTTATATTATTTAACTCTAAAAGGAGCTACATTTCCTCCTCTTCCCAAAATAATTGTTTTCCTGTTTTTCTTTTCTGATTACCAAAATAATACACTGATGCAGAAAATTCAAGAAACATATTAAGAAATAAAGTTATCCTAATTCCCAAAGTTGACATGTTCAAAAATATCCTTCCTGATAGCTTTCTATGCATTTATCCATATGTGTGCATATGTGTTTGTGTGTATATATGTATACATATATATTTTTAATATAAATGATATCATATTCTTTTGTACTTTGTCTTTTATTCAACAATCTGCCATGGAGATTTTCTTTCTTTTAATGAGTGTTAAATTCTGTTTGGCAACTGCATAGCAACCCATTGTATGGATGTGCCAGAATTTAATTAATCCCCAACTGATGGACGTTAGCTTGCTTCCAACTTATTATTATAATAAGCAAGAGCTGAATTAGCACTTAACTCCAAGAACTTATTGGTAAAGTAGATAAATTCCTAGAAGTCCAATTCATGTTACTGATTTGCTTTTCCAAAACTGGCTTGCTTTCTAAAACCTTATTTTATATATAAATATTTATATAAATGTATACATGTAATACATGTATTTTACCAGCTTTCATTGCTACCAACATATGAGAGTATAGCAGCATATTTTTCAGTTCACTGACTTGAAAGTCTTCCAATATTCAGAATTACTACGCATTAATTTTGGCAAACAGGTGTCAAATGTTCTTAATGGGTAGATTAAATGAACGTGATAGTAATGATCAGAAGGCAAAACAAGTCTATCCAACTGTTTGTCACGTAGTCAGAAAAAAATCTCTTTTTTCTTTATGCCCCTACACACAATACTTTGGGTGTACCTCTATTGGAGCACTTTTTAAATTTTGACTTATATTCTTAGGTGTCTTTCCAGTTAATGTTAGCTCTCTGAAGACAGGAACTGCACTGCAATCCTGCAACCATCTCATACGGTGTGTTTGTCCCTTAATAAACTTTGTGGATGAAAAAATAGCCACAAAATTTTCCATTTGCTTCTCTCCCATTTAGAAGCATCCACTTCCCTCTTTTCCCTTTGCTTTTGAAATGTAAGTGTAATATTTGCCCAGGGTAAACAGACTTGGAGCCTGGGAGACAGCATTGTGTAATGGACGTTAATTTAGCCTGATTCCACTCTTAGCTCTCTGATTTGTTAGATCTATGATCCTGGGCAAGTTGCTTAAGTCCTAATTTTCTCTTTTGTAAAATGAAGATATAGATTCTACTTCAAAAAGTGTTGTATGGATTAAAGGGGATCATGTTTTAAAGCCTTTAGCAAGGTGCCTACTATAATACTTGATGAAGGATAGCTGTAACTATTGCTATTTCCTCAAAGGTATAGCTATCCTAATATGTGTATATATACGTATATGTCATTGGCTATTTCTTGCCTTCCATTCTAGTGGACACATCAACTTCTGGGTTGAAGGCAAAAAGAACCTAAAAGTTTAATAGAGATTAGGGGCTTAGACTATCAGTAAAATCAATTTAGAACATATGTCAGTTAATAAAAATTAGGTTTTTATGAAGTTTTTAAAACACATGCTTGGAGTATTGAAATAGGGGAAGAATAGGGTTGGGCTAGGTAGTAGTAACCATAAGAGTATTTTATTAGGGTAAAAAAAAAATTAATAACTGTAGGCCCTATCTAGCCTAAAGCACCACATTATACAATTCCAGGGAATTAAAAAAAAAACAAATATAAAAATGTAAAAGTTGAACCACAGTGACCTTTGTTCTTTTCCAACTAGCAACCAACTTTTCATAATGACAATCTACTTGAGTCTTTTTGCACTAGTGCTATTATTAGTTTTTACCAGGCTTACCTTTCTGCACTTGAGCATATGTACCTGAGCTTATTTTCCATGTAACAGTTGAGTCTTAAAAATGTGGGAACAGCCAGGAGCAGTGGCTCATGCCTGTAATCCCAACACTTTGAGACACCGAGGTGGGAGACTTGCTTGAGCCCAGGAATTCCAGACCAGCCTGAGCAATATGGAGAAATCTCATCTTTGCCAAAAATACAGAAAAATTAGTTGGGTGTGGTGGCGTGTGCCTATAGTCCCAGTTACTCGGAAGGCTGAATTGCTTGAACCTGGGAGGCGGAGGTTGCAGTGAGCTGAAATTGTGCCATTGCGCTCCAGCCTGGGTGACAGAGTGAGACTGCATCTCAAAAACAACAACAACAACAAAAAGCACAACTCAAAGCCACAAAGCCAAACAGCAAGTGCTTTTCTAATAGTTTATAAAGCAAAAGATGGCAACATCTTCTGAACATAATAAGCATTTTCAAGTGTGGGTCAAAGACAGCTCCTTTTGAAAGGCAGAATTTTTAAAAAGATGACCAAAACATTTACTTTGTGGAACCTAGTGAATGTCCTCTTCTCTGTAAGCAAAAATACGCTTCTCCCTTCTCCCCGTTCCGCTAAGGATGCCAGATCCTGATTCATTTTCTGTTCAAGACCCAGCAGAAACACAATGCTCCATTTTATAGAGGCTTATTACAACACAATGACGGCACTATCATTTCTGTCAGGGTGAAGTGCTTCACTTGGCTCTGGGCCAGTTAAACTCAGTGTTGTTTAGCACTTCTGTAATTTTGGACACAGGCAAATACCTTCATGTTTACGCATTCTGTATGCTTTTAGGAAGCATTTTTAAAACGTGGTTTTAACAGCATCTCATTAGAAGCAGCAGTTGGATTTTGCATGTGACCAGATTTCTTATCCCTGGTGTGAACATTTAGTTTTTAAGGCATTGAAGTGAAAGCACCACCCACTTCTGAGGCCAAAACAGTCGTAAAACCCCTTTGTCAAAGAAAACCTGTAATTGTAAAATTCCTCCTTGATTTCATCGTTCATGTGGACTGAAATAGAGTTCCCTTTTTGTTTTTTTTTTCTGGTTATGTGGTGTGCGGTCATTCTTTTGTTTTTTTTTTTTTGAGACCGAGTCTCCCTTTATTGCCAGGGTGGAGTGCAGTGGCACGATCTTGGCTCACTGCAATCTCTGCCTCCCGGCTTCAAGCTATTCTCCTGCCTCAGGCTCCCGAGTAGTTGGGATTACAGGTGCGTGCCACCAAACCCAGCTAATTTTTGTATTTTTAGTAGAGACGGAGTTTCACCATGTTGGCCAGGATGGTCTCCATCTCCCGACCTTGTGATCTGCGCGCCCTGGCCTCCCAAAGTGCTGGGATTACAGGCATGAGCCACAGGGCCCAGCCCCAGTGTGTGGTCGTTATTGATGTTGTTTTGAATAAGTTATAGACAGTTAAGGAAACATCTTAGAGAACCGGCCAAGCTCTAAAGCTAGGCACATTTCATAGTTTTGTCTATTTAATAATAAAAGATAAGAATGTTTTCCTGGAAGCCTCCTGGTCCGACTCCCAATACCTGCCTGGGGATAGCACTGTGGACTTTTGTCCCAGAAGACTACTGTCTGGATAAACGTTTTGTAAGCCTTACTTCCTGGATGGGAGCCAACTGATTGCTTACACGTGATATTCACCTCCCCCTGTGAACAGTCATGGTGGCTGCTGTGTACTGGAGTCCTGCAGCTGTACAGAGGACACATTAGGAGAGAGGGGAAGAGTCCTTTGCAGGAGCACAGCTGTGTAGCAGGCTTTTTATCCAACAGCAAAACCAAGCCTAGCAAGTTAGTTATCGCATTCCTTTTTAGCAATATGACATGACGAACATGCTGCAATGACTTCCACAAACTTCCCTCCTTTTTGCTTACATTGGGGGTAGAATGAGAATAGAAAATGAGATGTCTAGGGAAAAACAAAGTATTTGTTTATTCAGACATTTATTGACTGTAAATGCAAACATTTACTAAGTCCTCTCTGCAGGCCAGGTACTGTGCTCAATGTTTTACATGTGTTCTCTCTCTCAATTCTTACCATAACCATCAAGTAGATAAATCCCAACTTCTGTTTAGCAGCTGAGGAAATTGAGCCTTTGGGGAGGCTAAGAAACTTGCCCAAGGTAACATAGTAGTAAGAGGCAAAGCTGGGACTCTATCCTGATGTGATGCCAAGCTTATGCTCTTAACCACTGTGCTATACTGCCTCCCTGTGTTAGAATATCTTTTACTTTTTATCCCCAGCACCGTGGAAGGTAGGAAGTAGAAGATAAACCTGCTACATGGTAGTTGCCTTGAGATAGTATCATGTATGTTTGCCATTATATTATATTCTTATGTTAGGGTATGCTAAATTTCTATGTTCTATTTGAAACAACCAGGAAACCTAACTGGGCTCAAGCAAATATAATTCAAGCTGTTTGATCTCTAAAATATGATTATAATGATCTCTTCTTGTTGGCCTGTCTGTCCCTGGCTTTCTGAAGAGATGTTTTGTTTTGTACGTACAGTTGTCACTGAGAAATACCAGCTGCAGGGGAACAATTCATGACATTACCTTCTGCCCCGCCTCTTCCCTCCCCACAACCCCCGGTCCTGGCGAGGGCTATTATTTTGAATGAATATGATTGACAGAGATGGGAAGGTCTCACATTTATTTTTCTTATAAAATTTACTGAAGCTAAAACTTCTCCAAAAGAGGTCCCAGCATTTTCCTCTGCTTCAGAAACAAACCTTCATAAGAAAACAAATGCTGCCAGTGAAACATAGTTGAAAGAGAGGCAGATGAAGGAGGAACACTTTTAGGAGTTTCAAGCACTGTGATAGCAATTGTCTTTTATTTTTGGAATCCTGAGGGATAGTTACATCTTAAAGCACAAACTGAAGATAATTCCCGAGGTTACTGAATATCCTCTGATAGAGACATCAGATTTCAGGTTGGTCTAATTTTCTTTGACTACTCATTTCTGAAAATTGCCTGTGGGACAGAGTCCATCCTTAAATTAAGCTTTCCCCTGGCTGGGCGTGGTGGCTCACGCCTGTAATCCTAGCACTTTGGGAGGCCAAGGCAGGTGTATCACTTGAGGTCAGGAGTTTGAAACCAGCCTGGCCAACATGGTGAAACCCTGTCTCCACTAAAAATACAAAAAAACTAGCCGGGTATGGTGGCTTGAATCTGGGAGGCAGAAGTTTCAGTAAGCCAAGATCGCGCACTGCACTCCAGCCTAGGGTGATAGAGCAAGACTCCATTTCAAAAAAAAGTTAAGCCTTCTCCTAATTCCATATTCTATATGAGGAAGTATCCTTATGTAACCTAAATCAGAATAAATCTGTATCTATTCCCCTGGTCTTCCATGCAAGTATAAAGCTTTCTGCTATACTAGAGGCTCTCAGTCTCCTGCGTTTGTAGCACACTTTCAAGTGCTGTAAGTACTGGCAACACAAATAAGGGCTTAAAGGAATCGAAACGATACCACCATGTTCAGTATGATATTATGATAAAACAGTATCTTATGGTATCCATACAAGTGCATACAGCAAAGGCACAGCTCCTATGCTTCCCTTTCCATGCCACATCTAGGTTTGAAGACTGCTCAGTTTACTGCCCTTACGTTGATGTCATTTTTTTTTGAGACGGAGTCTTGCTCTGTTGCCCAGGCTGGAGCGAAGTGGCGTGATCTCGGCTCACTGCAAGCTCTGCCTCCTGGGTTCACGCCATTCTCCTGCCTCAGCCGCCCAAGTAGCTGGGACTGCAGGTGCCCGCCACTACGCCTGGCTAATTTTTTGTATTTTTAGTAGAGACGGGGCTTCACCATGTTAGCCAGGATGGTCTCGATCTCCTGACCTTGTGATCCACCTGCCTTAGCCTCCCAAGATGTCTTCTTATATGTTTGGGGAACAGTGTTTCCATGTTTTGGAAAACATGTAATTGTTCTTGGTTGCAATCTGTCATTATGTCACCACCTTTACTTTTTCCAGAATGAATTTTGATAGACCTTGGTGAAACCATATGTATACTCAGTTGCAACAAAAATAGATTGTACAAAATTTTGGCAAACAAATGAGGTGCCATAGCATACTGTTGGAAAACCACTCCCTTATATATCTGAAGAGTAAATCACAATAAAAGAAGAGCAGAATGAGGCCGTACCCAGTGAAAGTAGAGACGGTGAAACCCGTCTCTACTAAAAATACAAAAATTAGCTGGGCATGGTGGCGGGCGCCTGTAGTCCCAGCTACTCAGGAGGCTGAGGCAGGAGAATCACTTGAACCTGGGAGGCAGAGGCTACAGTGAGCTGAAATCATACCACTGCATTCCATCCTGGGCAAGAGTGAGACACTGCCCCCGCCCCCCCCCAAAAAAAGAACTGAAAGAAAAAATCGAAACGGCATCTGAGGGTCCTTGCCCAATGGCTCTACACTGGCATCTGAAAGCAGACCTTTGCCCTTCTCCTTGTGGGATGACAATGCGAGGCTGCTTTTCCAGTTAGTGCCACTTAAGAGTTGATTGCTCTGGGAGACATATGGACATGAGGTTTCTTGGTGAAGCCTGAATAACGTCCTAGAATGTCAGTGGGTTCTTACAGTTTGATGATGTAGAGGTGTGGATACGTGCAGAATAACATTACACATATATACTTAAAAGTTAGCACTTGTAGGGCTGGGTATCATGGCTCACGCCTGTAATGCCAGCACTTTGGGAGGCCAAGGTAGGCGGATCACAAGGTCAGGAGATTGAGACCATCCTTGCTGGCACAGTGAAACCCCGTCTCTACTAAAAATGCAAACAATTAGCTGTGCGTGGTGGCGGGCGCCTGTGGTCCCAGCGGCTCAGGAGGCTAAGGCAGGAGAATGGCATGAACCCGGGAGGCAGAGTGTGCAGTGAGCCGAGATCGCGCCACTATACTCCAGCCTGGGCGACAGAGCGAGACTCCATCTCAAAAAAAAAAAAAAGTTAGCACTTGTTTGGTATTAAAAGCTCAGGTTTGCAAGGGTCGGCCTTGAATTTAGAGAAGCTTGTGGTATTATCACTCTGTGTTCGGAATTACCCAAGTGATTCCAGGAAGATTAGGCAAGTTTTTTTTATTATCATGCACATTAATTTAGGAAAATTTGGCTGGAAACTTTATTTCCGTTTTTCTTAAAGCAAATATCTAAAGTTAATCCTTTTTAAATACTACAGCATTCATTTTCCTCAAGTTTCTTAGCATCATAGGCAAATGTAAATCCTGGGTAGTTTGGAGAAATGAATCAAAAAGAGAAGGAATGAATAAAACTCAACAAATTTCATTTGGAATAAGCCTGTGCCTAATGCTTATGTGCAGTGTGCGTAAGGCATAGCTACCTTATTCAAATTATTTGTTGAAGGTCTACCATCTACCTAATCTATATTCTAGTTTCTGGGGATAAAACAGTGAACAAGACAGATCAGTTTCTGCTGTCGCTGATCTTAAATTTTAGTGGGAAGGACAAGTGATAAACAATATACAAATGTATATATAACATGTCAAACAAATAAGGAGGGAATCGAGAGTGATAAAGTGGGGAGGGAGCCAGGAGTGCTAATTCATAACCGGTAGGTAGGTAAAATTTTCTGATAAGGTGACATTTGAACAGGGAACTGGTGAGCCATGTGGGTGTCTGTGGCAACTGTACTCCAGGCTGAAGAACATCACAGGCAAAGACCCTGAGGAAGCAGCACCGTGGGCACATTCAAGAGCAGCAGAAAGACCATTGTCTTCTTGGCTGGATCAAAGTGAGCCAAGAAAGCACTGGAAAGTGGTAAGATGACGGTGCAGGGGAATCATGTGGGTCCTTACAGACTGAGGTGAGAATTTGGCTCTTATTCTGAGTAGAGGAATCTACTGGAAGATTTTGAGCAGAGGAATGACATGATCAGGCTTATGTTTTTGGCTACCGTGTGGAGGGCACGGTGGGTGGGAAAGTGGGTAGGAGGCTATTTTGATCATTCAAGTGAGAGCTCATGGTGGTCTGGACCAGGATAATAGCAGTGACAGCGATGAGAGGTGGTCAGACTCTGGATGTATTTTGAAGACAGAGTTGACATGCTTTGCTGCTGGACTGAATGTGGAGTGTGAAAGAGAGAGAGGAGTCAGGCTGAGGCAGTGGCTCATGCCTGTATTCCCAGCATTTTGGGAGACCAAGGCAGGGGGATCACTTGAGGTCAAGAGCTCGAGACCGGCCTGGGTAACATGGTGAAACCCCGTCTCTACTAAAAATAAAAAAATTAGCCAGGTGTGGTGGTGCATGCCTGCAGTCCCAGCTTCTCTGGAGGCTGAGGTATGAGAATTGTTTGAACCAGGGAGGTGGAGATTGTAGTGAGCCAAGATCGCACCACTGCACTCCAGCCTGGGTGGCAGAGTGAGATTCTGACTCAAAAAAAAAAAAAAAAGGAGTCAAAGATGACTCCAATGTATATACCACTTGGTGCCCAGAGAAAGGCCATTTCCCTGGGTCTTTCTAGATGAGAACCGTGGGTGGGATTGTGGAGACAGGAATGAGGGCACAGGGAGACAGGCTATGCATAGAACGGGGATTTCGGTGGGTTGTTTCTTGGTGCATAATTATAAACTGTTTTGCTGTCAGCTACATATTTGGTGTCCTGAGTCTGTAATGATGTTTGGGAAACCTCAAACCAAACCAAAGCATTTCCTCTGCCATCCTGGGGGCCATTTTAATTGCTCCAGTAGAAAGAAGAATCTTTGTTTAAACTATTGGAAGATGGGCCAAGAAGCTTGAAGTCTTTTTTATAGAAGAGAGAGGGCCAGTTTGAAATTTGCAAAATTATGAAGGGCTGGGGAAAAAACCCACATATTTGTTCACCTTCCCTTTCAACATTAGAATTAGCCCAGCTAAGCTTAAAGGAGGTGGTGTTTAGGCAGTGAACAGGCATTACTGTTTTACACAGCAGGTAATAAACAGAACTCTGTACTCCAAGGATGATACAGATTGAATATATAAATGTATTTGATAGTGTTTAGAAAACTTGCAGCTAGTATATACAATAAATTATTGTATAAACTAGGGATTCAGTTATACTCTATCAAAATTTATTGAATGTGTACTTTGGGTACATTACTATGCTAACCGCTACGACAATGTAATGAATAAAACAGTCCTGGTGCTCGAGAGTTTCTAATCAATAGGAATAACAACATGCCTATAAGTATAAAAATTCAGACTCCTTTACAGGGCACTATGGTAGACTGATTGCATTAACGGCCCCTCCCAGTTTTCACAGCCTTTGCCCTGAACCTTTGTGTTCCCTCCCATTCTGACTCTGGGCTCATGGATGTGACTTGCTTTGGCGCTTGAATGTTAGCAAACATAATGCAAACAGAGGCTTGAAAAGCACATGCGTTTCCTCTTGCATGATTGGGTGTGTTCTCTTTTTCACTTCTTCCTTGTCATGAGGACGTGACATGCCTAGGCTAACGTACTGCCAATGTGAGGCACATGTGGGGAAGATTCACGGCCATCCGAAACCCCTCATAGCCTGCTGACTCCGAAACATGTGAGACAGCTCTGCCAAGATCAGCAGGAGTGTTTCTCAGGGCACACTCTGACTGCATATGACTACATGACCCCAGTTCAAACCAGAGAAACCACTCTGATGACCCACAGATTTATAAGCAAGAATAAATGACCTTTTGAGACAGGTCTTGCTCCCTCACCCAGGCTGGAGTGCAGTGGTGCAATCATGGCTCACCATAGCCTTCACCTCCTGGTCTCAAGTGATCCTCCCGCCTCAGCCTCTGGAGTACCTGGGATTATAGGTGCGTGCCACTGAGAGATGACAATGTGCTAGCAGCCCTCACAGCGTCTCCTCGGCCTCCGCATCCACTCTGGCGGCGCTTGAGGAGCCCTTCAGCCCGCCACTGTACTGTGGGAGCCCCTCTCCGGGCTGGCTGGGGCCGGAGCCTGCTCCCCCTGCTTGCCAGAAGGTATGGAAGGAGGGGCGCGGGCGGGAACCGCGGGCTGTGCGCGACGCTGACAGGCCAGCGCGAGTTCCGGCGGGCACGGGCCCGGGGGGCGCCACACTCCGTGCGGCCGGCAGGCACCGCCGGCCGCGGGCAGGGAGGGGCTTAACACCTCTGCAGCTGCAGAGGGTGCGCCGGGACCACCAGCACTGCCTGACGGCGAGGGTTGCGCTCCCATTCTCACCAGGCCTCAGCTGCTTCCCCTCGGGGCAGGGCTCAGGACCTGCAGCCTGCCATGCCTGAGCCCCGCTCCGCAGTGGGCTACCAGCGCACGGCGCGAGCCTGCCTGACAGGCGCAGTCCCCTGCTCCATGGCCCAGAGCTGAAGCGTGCAGGCGCGCCTCGAGACTGGTAAGCAGTTCCACCTACAGCCCTGATCAGGGATTCACTAGGTGAAGCTTGCTGGGCTCTTGAGTCTAGTGAGGACTTAGAGAACTTTTATGTCTAGCTAAGGGATCGTAAATGCACCAGTCAGCACTCTGTGTCTAGCTCAGGGATTGTAAACGCACCAATCAGCACTCTGGCAAAACAGACCAATCAGCTATCTGTAAAATGGACCAATCAGCTTTCTGTAAAATAGACCAATCAGTTCTCTGTAAAATGGACCAATCAGCAGGATGTGGGTGGGGTCAGATAAGGGAATAAAAGCAGGCTGCCCCAGCTAGTGGTAAGCTGTTTGGGTCGTGTTGGGTAGTGTGGGGGCGTTGTTCTGTTGTGTTTTGTAATCCTGTTGCTGCTCGGTTTCTGTGTTCATGCTATCTGTGTGTGCTATAACGTTTACCGCAAGGGTTAGCAGTTTCACTCGTGAGGCTAGTAAGACCAGGAACCCACCAGGATAAGTGAACAATTCCAGATGCGCCATCTTAAGAGCTGTAATAATCGCTGTGAGGGTTTGCAGCTTCACACCTGAAATCAGGAGACCGCGAACCCACAGGAAGGAAAAACTCCAGACAGTTCTGACGTCTGAAGGAACAAACTCCAGACACGTCATCGTTAAGAACTGTAACACTGTAAGAAAGCTTGCAGCTTTGTTGTTGAAGTCAGAGCAAGAACCCACCGATTCTGGACACACCATTGCACCAGACACGGCTATTCGAAGTCACAGTTCTAGAATGATTTTTATGCAGCACGATTGTAGTGAATAACTGATACAGGCACTCAAGCTTGTTAACACCTAGTGCCTGTCTTTCCAGCTTTTTGTCGTTCCTCCCCCATAGCTTTTGTTTTATTTTAGCGGGACAGGATTTTGCTCTGTTGCCCAGGTTGGAGTGCAGTGGCACGATTTTGGCTTACTGAGCTCTGCCTCCAGGATTCAAGCGATTCTCCTGCCTCAGCCTCCTGAGTAGCTGGGAATATAGACACCTGCCATGGCCAGCAATTTTTTTGTATTTTTGGTAGTGATGGGTTTCACCATGTTGTTCAGCTGGTTTGGAACTCTAGGCCGCAGGTGATCCACCTGTCTTGGCCTCCCAGTGTAGAGATTATAGGCGTGAGCCACACTGCTTGGCCCCCATGTACTTTATACTTCAGGCAACTGAGTTACTTGAATTCTTGAAATGGAACATGGTTTCTCATGCTTTTCCGTATGTGAGGTTTTACTTCTGAAATGTTCTTCATGCCTATCTGTCTGGACAACTGTACGTACTTAAACTCCAGTGTTGCTCATCTGGGAAGTCATCCTGACACCCCAGGCTGGGTTCAGTGCTCCTTCCCTGTCCCTCTGTGAGCATCTGTAGCACAGAATGCAAACGGGTACAACTTTTGTTTTTTGTTTTTTTTTGAGATGGAGTCTTTGTTTTGTCACCCAGGCTGGATTGCATATGGCATGTCTCAGTTTACTGCAATCTCCACCTCCTGGGTTCAAGTGATTCTTCTGTTGCAGCTTCCCAAGTAGCTGGGATTACATGTACCCGCCACCATGCCTGGCTAATTTTTGTATTTTTGGTGGAGACAGGGTTTCACCATGTTGGCCAGGTTGCTCTCGAACTCCTGATCTCAGGTGATCCACCCGCCTCGGCCTTCCAAAGTGCTGGGATTACAGGCATGAGCCACCGCACCCAGCCATGGTTATAATTTAGTATGCTAAGCATTCTCTATCCCCTAGAAGCAGAAGTTTCCGAAAAACAGGGACTCTGTATTCTCTACATCCTAAATACAAGATTTGGCACAACAGAATCTCCACACACATTTGTAAGTTTGCAAAGACATTTCTTTAGTTCAATGTCACTGAGTTCTATGTCTCATAGATAAAGGAGAAGTTTCTAAGAGAACAGGGAAGTTTTCACATAAGAGGCAGAATTTGAAATGTTCCTTAGTTTTAATGGATGGAGAGGGTTTCAGAGGTGGAGAAGAACATTTTGGATAGAAGTAATACCCATAGACAGTGGCAGCGTGGTACTCTGGTAGCTGAAGCATCCAGTATTATTGCAGTGAAGGATTCATGAGCAGGTGCAATCAGAGGCAGGCCGTTTTGTAGGGGCTTGAATAGCATCTTAAGGTATTGGGGCTTCATTTTGCAGGGCAGTGACACCATAAAGAACCACATTTTCAAGGGTTACTTTGGAAGCAGTGTGTAGGGTATATTGGGGGTCAGGAAAGAAGATGACTGGATATGTAGAACCATCTCTTGACTTTTGGAACAATCCACACAGAAGGCAATAGTGAAAGTGAGAACATGTAAAAAGAACATAGAAGCTGGGTGTGGTGGCTCACGCCTGTAATCCCAGCACTTTGGGAGGCTGAGGTGGGCAGATGATGAGGTCAGGAGTTCAAGACCAGCCTGGCCAGTATGGTGAAACCCTGTCTGTACTAAAAAGACAAAAGTTAGCTGGGAATGGTGGTGCATGCCTGTAGTCCTAGCTTCTCGAGAGGCTGAGGCAGGAGAATTGCTTGAACCCAGGAGGCGGAGGTTGCAGTGAACCGAGGTGGTGCCATTGACTCCAGCCTGGGCAACAGAGTGAGACTTCATAAAAACAAAACAAAAAAACTTTGGGAGGCTGAGGTGAGCAGATTACCTGAGGTCAGGAGTTTGAGACCAGTCTGGCCAACATGGTGAAACACCGTCTCTACTAAAGAAAATACAAAAATTAGCTGGGCGTGGTGGTGAGTGCCTGTAATCCCAGCTACTTGGGAGGCTGATGCAGAAGAATTGCCTGAACCCTGGAGGTGGAGGTTGCAGTGAAACAATATCGCACCATTGCACTCCAGCCTGGGTGATGGAGCGAAACTCTGTCTTAAAAAAACAAACAAAACGAAACAAAACAAAACAAAAAAACACAGAAGAACATATAGGGCATTGTAACTAAATGTGGGAAATGAGAAAGAGAAGATAATTGAAGATGATGCCTAGATTTTTTTCCTAGTGTCTGGAAAAGAGGAACAGACATTGAAGGGAAGGTTAAGAGCAGTTTGGACATACTGAGTTTGAGATGTATGTAGGTGGAGATCTCTAGCCGGCAGTGAGCAATATGAACCTGGAGTTCAGATCAGAACTGGCACACTTGGGGATCTTTTACCTATAAAGGATCTTCAAAGAATGAGGCCCAGAGAGATGAGAAGCCCAAGAGTAGATCCACATAAAATGCTTTACACCCAGGACAAGAAGAAAAAGTAGAGTCTGCAAGGGAGACAGAGAGAGACGAAGAAAGCAGAGTTAGAAAAGGGAAAGTGGCGGACAGTGCAAAGAAGGTCCTAAGAATGGGGTGAGGAATCAGTTTCAGCCAGGAAGAGAAGCTGATGGGAATGAGGAGTGGGGAAGGGGCCAGTGGATTTGATCATTGAGAGGCCATTGAGAAAATGTTTTGGTCTATAGTTACGGTTTTGAAGCCAACTTTCAAGGATTGAGCTGGGATAAAGAGGAAGTAGAGGCAGAGAGTATAGAGTCCAAGAGATTTCCTAAAGAGAAGAAAGAGAGAGATGAAATAGTAGCCAAGAGTTGAGATAAGACATTTATATGATTTGGGGTTTGTGTAGATAAATGGGTGGGGGTGGGGTGGGAATGGGGTTGGGATAAGGCATTACTGAAAAGCTCTCAGAGGATATGGGAGAAGGTAGGGTTGAGCGTATGTAAGGAGGGGGTTTGCCTTTAGTAGGGGGAACTACACTTCTTTTTTCTGGGATGGGAAATAGAGGAGGGATATTTATCTTTTGCCATTATGGGGAACAACGATAGCGTCACACAGGCCATGGTTGGGCTGTACTCAGAGACAAAACATCACACTAGATGATGAGCCACTTGACATGGTATGGCAATTATAATTTTCAAACTGCCTATTTTAGAAGTCATATTTAAAAGAGGAAATGCGAGTATGTTAGTCTCTTCAATAACCTACTTGTCTGTATGACCAAGAAATGTTAAAATGCTAAGTGGTAGAAATCAAATGTTTGTTCATGGTTTTCTAAAGAGTGGGAAATCAAGCAGATGATATTTATCGAATGCTTGCTTATCTATTAATAACCAGTTTTTTAAATGTCTCAAAACATTGGGGGTAGTGAAAATGAATAGTAATTTCAGTGCAATGTAGGTACAACCTCTATATGCCCTTTATTTTATTTTAGATGGGGGTTTCACTCTGTCACCCAGACTGGAGTGCAGTGGTGTAATCATGGCTCGCTGCAGCCTTTACTTCCTGGACTCAAGCAATCCTCCTGCCTCAGCCTCCTGAGTAGCTGGGACTACAGGTGCATGCCACTATGCTCAGTTAATTTTTAAATTTTTTGTAGAGATGGGGTCTTGCTATGTTGCCCAGGCTGGTCTTGAACTCCTGTCTTCCTGTGATTCTCCCACCTTGGTCTCCCAAAGTGCTGGGATCACAGGTGTGAGCCACCAGGACTTGCTTCTATATGGACTTTTTATTTGGAATAAGTACTTTGTAAAATAGAAGAACGTTTCACAAGCAGTTTCAAAAATAGACCCATAACTATGTATATAAATATCTACTTGCTCATATAATTAAGCCTGCAGCAAATACATGCCCATGAAAATATTTGTATTAAATTGTTAGAAATTTATAAATAATTAAAAAATTTATTCATCAAAATTCTGCTAAATGCAGTTCATGCTTTTATGACAAAAAAAGAATTTCAAGAATTGATCTTTGAACCAAGTCTTTATATAAGGAGCAGTTGAAATGAGGTTTCTCATTGCTATGCTTGCTTGGTTTAAGGTAGTTTTAATACTCTTGAGTCTGCCCTAGAAAATGTTTTATTAAAATATTTGGGTGACCTATTATATTTTTGACTGAGGATGCCAAGATGTGGATGAAAAAAGTCTAAGGGCAAACAAGGCTGTGGCAGGTGGTTGCATATTCTTGAGTTGCTTTCATGTCTTGGTGGGAAGTGAACCGCTATTCCCCACACACCCTTTGCCTCTTTTCCTTCTGCCCCTGTGCAGACTGTTGATGATGTTCTCTAAGGATAGGCTGGGGAGTTGAGGGTGCTTCTCAGAAGGAAGGCTGCTTTGATCTCTGCTAGACGGACAAGTGACCCTGATCTCTTGGGTCATGTCTTTCTTTGAGGATCCCCAGTTCATGTTGGTGTTTGGACAAGGAAGAAACGCTGTCCCTGCACTCCCAACTGTGGGGGCCTTGGCTGCATGGCCCGATCTATCAAGATTCCAACACACCCTACTGAAGAGGAAGCCTTACATGTCTGAACTTTGGTTTAGGCAACTAAGAATCAAAGACTTTTTTTTTTTTTTGAACCATTTGCCCTTTTTATAAAACACCTCAAGAAAAATACTTTTAATCCTGGAGCCCTAATAAACTTAAGAAAATTTATTTTTTTGATGAGGAACTACCTTGATGCCTAAAACAGAGGATACAAGTAACCCTCCCTCCCTAAATATTGTTGTTTAATCTATTTAATAATTTTGAGTTATTTGGAGATAAAGCAAAATGTAAGCAAAAGTAGGAGAGAAAGAAAAAAATACATATATTTGCTTTATGGTTTACAGACAGTAAGATATGGAAATTATTGCTTGGGCATCTATAATTATTAATAAAAATTCTAGGAAATCTATGTAAAAAAACAGCATACATGGCTGGGTGTGGTGGCTCAGGCCTGTAATCCCAACACTTTGGGAGGCCAAGGTGGGTTGATTGCCTGAGGTCAGGAGTTAGAGACCAGCATGGCCAACATTGTGAAACCCTGTCTGTACTAAAAAGACAACAAAATTAGCCAGGCATGGTGGTGCATGCCTGTAATACCAGCTGCTGGGGAGTCTGGGGCAGGAAAATCGCTTGAATCCAGGAGGCGGAGGTTGCAGTGAGCCAAGATTGCGGCACTACACTCCAGCCTGGGTGACAGAGTGAGACTCAAAACAAACAAACAACAAACAAAACAAAACAAAAAACCCAGGAAGCTAAGGAGGAGGAGAATTTCACTTCTGAGGAATTCTGAAGAGCAGACATCTTAATGATGTGTCATTTATGTTTCAAAAAGAAAAATGGTGTGTCACTCAAATTTATCCCTCTTGTTCTCATTTTCTATAAGAATTGATACTGAAACTAAGTCAGGAGCAGGGGGCTTCGCATTATTTTCTGAAGATCCCCAGACCTGGGCTCTGTTTCGTTTATCTTTTTCTGGCCCTCTGAATCCTGCAGGCAACTCAGACCACTAAGCCCTTTCTCTGCATTCCTGTGTACAGGGAGGTAAGATCTTAATTACAAACCACACATTCATATATTCTGACAGAGTATGGTTGCTAATAATCTAATCCTAGTGGTTTATTTGACACTGGAAGTTCTAATGGCTTTGGGGAGTAGATTCTTGGTATTTTGATTTTTTTTTTTTGGTATAACTGTTTATGTATGTGTGTTCCTACGTATCTATTTGACCATATGGTTCCCTTAAATACTTAGTGATTGTTTGTCATCCTCAGATAAAACCCCAGCACTTTAGCATGCCTAGAATACTGTTTCCCTTATTCTTTGTCTGGCTGACACTTCCTCTCTTTTTTTTTTTGAGACAGAGTCCCGCTCTGTCGCCCAGGCTGGAGTGCAGTGGCACGATCTTGGCTCACTGCAAGCTCCGCCTTCCAGGTTCATGCCATTCTCCTGCCTCAGCCTCCTGAGTAACTGGAAGTATAGGCGCCCACCACCACCCCCAGCTAATTTTTTTGTATTTTTAATACAGACGGGGTTTCACTATGTTAGCCAGGATGGTCTTGATCTCCTGACCTTGTGATCCGCCTGCCTCGGCCTCCCAAAGTGCCGGGATTACAGGCGTGAGCCACTGTGCCTGGCCGACACTTCCTCTTTTTATGGGTTCAGCTCAGCATTCATCATTTACAGGAAATGTCTGAGGCCCCAGAATGTATACAGGGCTCTCATCTCTCCTCCTGAATCACTTAGCATATTATAATAAAATTATTCACTGATTCATTGGTTCAGCAAATATTTATTGAGCACCTACATTTACTAACCTAGCACTATAAGCTCCACCAGGTCAGGCTTCTCTGCTAAAAAAAGACCTCCATAAATATTTGTTCAACTAAAATAGATATATATTATTCTTAGTTTTAGGGGAAAGGCTTAATTGGTTGTGATGAATGTAATTGCTGTTAAGAGAGGCAGTGTGATGTGAAAGAGAGAGAAAAAAAGACCTTACTGGAGTTACAATCAGAATAACTTGTTATAGGTGCTGGCTAAGAGCCTACCTTTCACAGTCAAAATACCTAGGTTGAAATCCTGGCTCTTCTGTTTGCTGGCTTTGTGGCATCCAGCAAATTATCCACTCTCCTTGTATCTCATACGTAAGATGGAGGTCATGACAATACCTAATCTACAAGGTTATTGAGATAATTATATGAGGAAGAGAGTATGCTGTAAGTTTTGCAGTGACATATTTATAAAATCAGGTTTTGTTTTTTGTTTTTTTTTTGAGATGGAGTCTCGCTCTGTCGCCCAGGCTGGGGTGCAGTGGTGTGATCTCTGCTCACTGCAACCTCCCCCTCCTGGGTTCAAGTGATTCTCCTGCCTCAGCCTCCCTACTAGCTGGGAGTACAGACGTGTGCCACCACACCCAGCTAATTTTCATATTTTTAGTAGAAATGGGGTTTTACCATGTTGACCAGGCTGGTCTTGAGCTCCTGACCTTAGGTCATCTGCCCCCTTCAGCCTCCCAAAGTGCTGGGATTGCAGGTGTGAGCCACCGTGCTCTGCCTATTTATTCAGGTTTTTAACTTTCTCAGTTTGATCCTTGATCCTGCCTCTCAAACTTTAATGTATATACAAATCACCTGAGGATCTGGTTCAGCTGGAGTTTTTGATCTAGTAGGTCTGAGGTGAGGCCTGAAATTCTGCCTTTCTGATGAGCTCCCAGGAAATGCTAATGCTGTGCTCCACAGGCCACTGTTTGATCTAGAGTCATGGTTTTCAAATTGTGCTGTGCATCAGCTTCTCCTGGAGGACTTGTTTAAACATGATTGCTGGGCCTCACACCTGAAGTTTCTGCTTTAGCAGGTGGAGGGTGAGGCTGAGAATTTGCATTTTCTTTCTTTTTCCTTTTTTTCTTTACTTCTTCTAAAAAACAAAACAAAACACTGGGATACATGTGCAGAACATGCAGGTTTGTTACAAAGGTATACGTGTACCATGGTGGTTGGCTGCATCTATTGACCTGTCCTCGAAGTTCCCTCCCCTCATCCCCCATCCCCCAGCAGGCCCTGGTGTGTGTTGTTCCCCTCTCTGTGTCCATGTGTTCTCAATGTTCAACTCCCACTTATGAGTGAGAACATGCAGTGTTGGTTTTGTTTTTTTGTTTTTTGGACAGAGTCTCACTCTGTCACCCAGGCTGGAGTGCAGTGATATCTCAGCTCACTGCAACCTCCTCCTCCCAGGTTCAAGTGATTCTTCTGCCTCAGGCTCCCAAGTAGCTGGGACTACAGGCGCCTGCCACTACACTCAGCTAATTTTTGTATTTTTAATAGAGATGGGGTTTCTGCCATGTTGGCCAGGCTGACTCCTGATCTCAAGTGATCTGCCTGCCTCTGCCTCCCAAAATGCTGGGATTACAGGCGTGAGCCACCACACCCAGCCTCATGGTTTTCTGTTCCTGTGTTAGTTTACTGAGGATGATGGCTTCCAGCTTCATCCATGTCCCTGCAAAGGACATGATCTCATTCCTTTTTATGGCTGCACAGTTGAGAATTTGCATTTCTAACAAGCTCTCATGTGATGCTAATGCTGCTGATCTAGAAACCTCATCCTTTGAGAACCACTGATCTAGAAAGATTGTTTTACTCAGAGAGTAAATTACTTTGCTATGCTTTAGAAAACAGGAATTGGGACTTAAGACTTGAATTCTGCCTCTTAGATTATAGTTCCGGTGCCTAAGCACATTTGATACTATTTTTTAACAATGATGGGCACTAATATGTTTCTATGGGCTTTGCATTGTTGGGGTCTGCCACAAGTGTAGTAACAATTTAACCCTATCCTGGAACCCCTATAAAGATTACCCTGAGAGCCAATGAGATTTTATTTATTTATTTTTTTGAGACAGAGTCTTGCTCTGTCTGTCAGGCTAGAGTGCAGTGACACAATCTTGGCTCACTGGAACCTCCATTTCCTGGATTTAAGCAATTCTCCTGCCTCATCCTCCCAAGTAGCTGGGATTACAGGCACATGCCACCACGCCTGGCTAATTTTTCTATTTTTAGTAGAGACGAGGTTTCACCATGTTGGCCAGGCTGGTATTGAACTCCTGACCTCAGGTAATCCGCCCACCTTGGCCTCCCAAAGTGTTGGGATTACAGGTGTGAGCCACTGCACCTGACTGAGCCAATGAGATTTTATTTCTTGACTAGACATCTCCCTTCTCCCTTACGATGAAGGTAGAAAAGAGAGGAAAATATTTTAGTAAGATTCTCATCAGGCATTGTTCACATAGTGAACCCGTGGCTCATGTATTAGTAGCCTTTGCCATAATAAATAATATACTAATATAATGGATTCTCTTCACGGACTTAACGGGAAGGTTGGTACAGACACACTTGAAAGATAGGCATGGTTTATATGACTCCTCAAGGGTTTACTCATAGAAAATCATTACAAAAAAGTGTGTGTGTGGTTCAGAGTTGTCCCTAATTGAAGCAAACATTAGGAAGATGCAATATCAAAATATACTGAACTGGGCCAGGCGTGGTGGCTTATGCCTGTAATCCCAGCACTTTGGGGGGCCGAGGCGGGCAGATCACGGGGTCAGGATCCAGATCACTGGATCTCCCTAGGTGTATTGGTATTCTAGCTCTTTGGAGTGGAGAGATGTTGGCACCACTTTCTGGAAGATCAGTTGTTCTCCTATGTCAGTCTGGTACTCTTAGGCTGAGCAGCCTCTTCAGTTTAAAGGAGAAAAGTAAAATACCATGAAACAAAATCATACTTCCCTATCTGGGAAGTGGATCAACTCTCTAGGTCCAGTTTATGGCCCCTTCTTCACTATAGGATGGTGTGCTATATTCTGGAGTAGGTTCAAGAGTGCTTCTTGTCCTCAGGATATTTATCATTTTAAGAGAGATGAGGATTTATGTAAATAATTATACTAAAGGCAGAATAGAAAAATTGACATATCAACCATACTACCAATGTGAAGAAGGAATGCAGAGGAAACAATAATACATTCTGCTTGAGGAAGTTGGAGATGGCTTAAGGAGGCTGTGGCATGTGGGCTGAGACTTTAAAATTAAGAAAATTTCAGGCCGGGCACGGTGGCTCACGCCTGTAATCCCAGCACTTTGGGAGGCTGAGGTGGGCGGATCACAAGGCCAGGAGATCAAGACCATTCTGGCTAACATGGTGAAACCCTGTCTTTACTAAAAATACCAAAAATTAGGCGTGGTGGTGGGCACCTGTAGTCCCAGCTACTCAAGAGGCTAAGGCAGGAGAACGGTGTGAACCTGGGAGGCGGAGCTTGCAGTGAGCTGAGATCATGCCACTGCACTCCATCCTGGGTGATAGAGCGAGACTCTGTCTAAAAAAAAAAAAAGATTTCATAGCTGGGCATGGTGGCTCACACCTGTAATCTCAGTTACCCAGGAGGCTGAAGTGAGAGGATTGCCTGATGCCAGGAATTCAAGACTAGCCTGGGCAGCGTCACAAGACTCCCTCCCCTACTTTAACTAAAAAACTTGAAAAAAAATTAGCCAAGCATAGTGGTGTGCACCTGTAGTCCCAGCTACCTGGGAGGCTGAGGCGGAAGGATTGCTTGAGCCCTGAAATTTGAGACTGCAGTAAGCTATGATCACACCACTGTACTGCAACTTGGGCAATAGAGTGAGACCTTGTCTTTTTTTTTTTTTTTTAAAAAAAAAGGATTTCAGTAGATGGAGGCCTGTTAAGGAGTTTATAGCGATGTACTTACTATATTGAACCTAAATCTAAAGTTTCCACTTAGTGAACCTCACATACATTGTAAGGGTTATTTCTCCTCATGTAAGTGGTATGTAATGCAGAAAAATAGAAATGAACTTTACCAAAGGAAATGTGTGTTACATTTTGTTACATGAAAGGTCAATGTTTGCTTAGATATTGTTTTAAATTTCTGTGCCCTGATTGCCTCAAGACCCAGTGAGATTTTGGTTGTTGACCAGATGCCTGGTTTTTTCTGTTGGCTCTGCCTACACAACTCTAAAATGGAATTTAAGGCTGTCTATAGTTTAAAGACTGATTACTTCAACTTTAGAGGACATTGCTGTGAATTATCTTCTTTACGACTTGCAGAGGCCTATAGATTATTTACAATAAGAAAGTTGAATAAGATACAGAAAAGACCGAATTGCCTTTTAAATCTAAATTTAAATTTGATGGAACCCAAGCTTGCTCCTTTGCTGTGTGTTATCACATCTGCTTTGGGACCCACTAGATTGTCATTTTCTTGACTGTCCTACTTCCTCAACTGTTCTGTTTCCCCACTGTCAGCAGTTTTCTGGCATCATTTCCTTAAAAGCCAGCCTAGACTTGTAACCTATCCCTTGGAGCACTCTCTCACCATTTTATTTTACTTTCCATCCATTGCACTGACCCACCAAGTCCTTAACCCTAGATCAATCCAACTTCTGACTAGACAGCTGTGATGGCTAATACCGAGTGTCAACTTGATTGGATTGAAGGATACAAGGTATTGATCCTGGGTGTGTCTGTGAGGGTGCTGCCAAAAAAGATTAACATATGAGTCAGTGGGCTGGGAAAGGCAGACCCACCCTTAATCTGGGTGGGCACAATCTAATCAGCTACCAGCTCTGCTAGAATGTAAACAGGCAGAAAAGTGTGAAAAGAGAGACTGGCCTAGCCTCTCGGACTACACCTTTCTCCCCTGCTGGATGCAGTTTTGGAACTCAGATTGGCTCTCCTCACTCCTCAGCCTGCAGACGGCCTATTGTGGAACCTTTTGATTGTGTGAGTTAATACTTAATAAACTCCTTCATAGATATGTATCTATTCCATTAGTTCTGTTCCTCTAGAGAACCGTGACTAATACAACAGCTTTATCCCTTTACTTTATACATGTGTTTCCTTGTTTAGGTGTGTTTCTTGTAAGACATTTATAGCTGCATTTTGCTTTGTGTTTATTCCAATCTGAGAATAACAGTTTCTTAAATTGGTGAGTTTAACTTGTTTATATTTATCGTGATTACTGATTTATTTGGGTATATTTATATCACCATTTGAAAGAAATTTTATGGTTTTTCTTTGTGCTGTTCTTTTACTATTTTAGCATCACTTTTAAAAAAGAAATATTTCTTTTCTTTGTTTTAAAAATTTACATTTTTTTCTTATTCTTTGTTTGTTACCTTAAAAGTTTTAACATGCTGGCTGGGTGCAGTGGCTCACACCTGTAATCCCAGCACTTTGGGAGGCTGAGGTGGGCGGATCACCTGAGGTCAGGAGATAGAGACCAGCCTAATCAATATGATGAAACCCTGTCTCTATTAAAAATACAAAAATTAGTTGGGCGTGGTGGCGTGCTCCTGTAATCCCAGCTACTCAGGAGGCTGAGACAGGAGAATCACTTGAACTCAGGAAGTGGAGGTTGCAGCGAGCTGAGATAGCGCCATTGCACTCCAGCCTGGGCAACAAGAGTGAAACTCCATCTCAAAAAAAAAAAAAAAAAAAAATTTAACATACTTACTTAACATGCCTATTTAACTAATATTAATAAATATTTCTATTCTCCCTCAGAACAATATAAACACTATGGAATAGTTGAGCTCTGACATCCCTATCCTGTATTCCATGTTGTTGTTTTCTAGAATTTTAGTTCCATCTTGTTTTTAATCCCTCCAATTACTACCATTTGAACAAAAATTTAATTTTATATATACATATAGAAAAGTACACAAATCATAACTACGCACTTGAAACATTTTCAAAAAGGAAATATAACCCAGGTAACAACCACTCAGATCGAGAAAGAGAATATTACCAGCACCCCAGAAGCCCCACAAAGCGGTTCTCAGTCACCACCCCTCTCAAAAGTAATCTTGATCCTAATGTCTGTGATCATTGATTAGTTTTGCCTGTTTTGAACTTTATATGGACTCTTTTGTCTGGCTTCTTTCCATTAACATTGTTTTCGAGAGATTCATCTATGTCTTTAGGTGTAGCAGTAGTTTGTTTATTCCCATTGCCTTAAATTATTCCATTGTATGAATATATATAATTTATTTATTCATTCTTCTATTGATGGACAGTTAAGTTGGTTTAGTTTGTCTGTTACGAATAGTCTACTATGAATATCTTGTCTTTTGTACTGTTTCTGGGCACATGCTCTTAGGTACATGTTCGTATGTACCCATTTCTGTTGTGTATATCTAGGAATGGAATTGCTGAGTCATTAGACACACAATTTACATTTTCACCAATAGTGAAGTGCCTGTTCAAATTCTTTCTGTGGTTTGTACTTGTTTATCATTAGATCATTTTTAGATAAGATTACTTTTTACTGTGGAATCCTGTGTGTCTGGGGTTGTGAATATATACTCTGGAGTGTTTTGTGGATGTGTATTAAGTTCTGCACTTACTTCTGCTGGGACTCTAAGTGTACAATTTTTGGCTTGGGATTCTAGCACATAAGGGTGGTACAAATTTGTACCTCACACCTGGAAGGGACACATGCTTAATGTATCGATTTCTCACTGGGAGAGTTTTCTACCTTTATCCGAAGACTGAGGCAGATAGCACATCTTCTACTTCTTTTTTTTTTTTTTTTGAGACGGAGTCTCGCTCTGTCACCCAGGCTGGAGTGCAGTGGCCGGATCTCAGCTCACTCACTGCAAGCTCCGCCTCCCGGGTTCACGCCACTCTCCTGCCTCAGCCTCCGGAGTAGCTGGGACTACAGGCGCCCGCCACCTCGCCCGGCTAGTTTTTTGTATTTTTAGTAGAGACGGGGTTTCACTGTGTTAGCCAGGATGGTCTCAATCTCCTGACCTCGTGATCCGCCCGTCTCAGCCTCCCAAAGTGCTGGGATTACAGGCTTGAGCCACCGCGCCCGGCTTATCTTCTTCTACTTCTTTGTGATGGTGGCCAGAGATTTTCTAGACTAGTACTGTCCAGTAGAACTTTCTGTGCTGATGGAAGTGTTCTATATGTATGCTGTCCAACATGGTAGCTACTGGTACTCAGTAACCCACATGCGGTTATTGAATACTTGAAATGTGTGACTGAATAATTGAATTTACATTTTGTTGAATTTTATTTTATTTTATTTTATTTTTTTGGGATAGAGTCTTGCTCTGTTGCCCAGGGAGGAGTGCAGCGGTGTGATCTTGGCTCACTGCAACCTCCACCTCCTGGGTTCAAGCAATTCTTCTGCCTTAGCCTCCTGAGTAGCTGGGACTACAAGTGCTCACCACCATGCCTGGCTAATTTTTTGTATTTTTAGTAGAGACGGGGTTTCACCATATTGGTCAGGCTGATCTCGAACTCCTGACTTCATGATCCGCCCGCCTCGGCCCCCCAAAGTGCTGGGATTACAGGCGTTAGTCACTGCACCCGGCCCAGATCTCAGTCTTATTTCTTTTCTCACTCTATATATCTTCCCAGGGTGATTTCATTCCAATTTATGGCTCATATTTTATGAGCTGATGACTCCTAAGTTTGTTGGCATTTTTGAGGCATTATCTATCTTCTCTGTGTTTCCTCCTCCTCATTGGTTTAGCCCTCATCTCTGCAAAAACACAAAGTAGAAACAAAAAATACAAAGCAGCAGGTTTTTCTAGGCTCATAAGTTTTTTTTTCAAGTTTCAGTTATTGATTAATTAAAGTGTAGTCTTCAACACATTATATCAACGTGATTTTATGTATTTAGAGGAGAAATACTTCCTGGTTAAGTGGAAAATTGTGTGGATGACTTCTGGAAAACCTTCATTCTAAAGCAGCTTTATAGTGAGACATTTCACTTAGAAATCTGGACCTTCTTTCTTCAGTTTGCTGTAATCCACATGCACTGAGTAGAACTTGTATTGATCCTTGGGACCCAGTTTGTTCTAGGGCCCTGGGTTATTCTTTCTGTCCCAACTAACATCTGGATTGAACAATGCCAGACACAAGAGATACACTGCTGCTCCAGGACCTCCAGCTCCAATAAATACAAAGAGGGGCATCGAACTTGGCTGCTTCTTGGAATAACTGAGGATCTAGCAGAGCATGTTTGTGGCAGAGGCCCTCGACTGGAAATGAGAGAACCAACCTAGCCACCAGGTCCTGGGCTAAGTAGTATTTGGCTCCTAAGTTTTGAGAGCAAGCTCTAAAACTCCAGTGAACAGTTAGCTGCATGCTGTATTTAGGCAGACCCTTGACCCAGTCCTTCCCTAATTTGTCTTCAAAATAATTGTGGGGGCACTGAAGAATTGTGGGACATTGGCATGAAGAAGAATCTTAGAGATATTCTTTGATCTAGTTCAATTAATTAATCAAGTAATTGACAAAAATTGTATACACTGATGGTGTACAACATGATGTTTTGATATATGTATACATTGTGGAATGGCAAAAGCAGGATAATTGACATATAAGTTACCTCACATACTTACCTTTTTTTTTTTTATGATGAGAACTTTGGTCTGTTTTTCTGGTGAATAATATGTAGTAGGACTGGTACCAGAACCAGGTCATCCAGAGATGTTCTGTCTGCTGCCATCAACTCCTCCCCTAAAGGTGAATTATTTTAACTAAAGAAAACAAAGAGAAATCCTTATTTCTAGATGAAATAAGAACCAACAGGAAATTCCAGGAGATTTCAGTTATATCAGTTGTTACAGTTGCTATATAGTGATATAACATCTGTTACAATGAAAACAGCAAGTATATATTTAATACACTTTTACAAAGTCCCCATATTTTCTTTTCTTTCTTTCTGTTTTTGGAGGGTAGCAAGGTCTATTGTAAAGAACAAAAGAACAAAACTTCCACAGCGTGGAAGGGGACCCAAGCGGGTTGCAGCTGCTGGCTGGGGTGACCAGCTTTCATTCCCTTATTGGCCCCTCCCATGTTCTGTTTTTGTCCTATCAGAGTGCCCTTTTTTCAATCTTCCCTGTGATTGGCTACTTTTAGGATCCTGCTGATTGGTGCATTTTACAGACCACTGTTGGTGCATTTTACAGAGCGTTGTTTGGTATGTTTTGCAGAGTGCTGATTGGTGCATTTTACAATCCTCTTGCTAGCTACAGAGTACTGATTGGTGCGTTTTACAATCCTAGCTACAGATTGCTGATTGGTGTGTTTTACAATCCTCTTGTAAGACAGAAGAGTTCTCCAAGTCCCCACTTGACCAAGGAAGTCCTGCTGGCTTCACCTCTCAATTTCCCCTCTAAACGTGGCATCCCAGCTGAAAAGTCCCCATATGTTCTTTTAGTAATCATTTTAATGTGTGTGTGAGAAAAGGACACTATTAAAAGAAACTTTTCAACTTTTCTAATCCTGTGTCTACTTTTAGCCAATATTTGTGAGCATCAATCATATCCCTCCTCAGTAATTATATTTTATTGTTTCCTCCCAGGTCATGTGAAAGACTGTGTATAATTCAGAAGAGATATTTCTATGGTGAAAAAAAATACCCCATATTTAAATCAATTCAAGTTTCTTCTTGACATCTAGGCTGTATCTAGGACACATCTGGACATCTGGAAACATCCAAATTTGACTGACTTTTCCAGTTTACAGCAGAACATTTAGTAAATAAAAGAATAAGAAATTTGTACTAATCATATTTTTTAAAAAAAGTCAACAGCATTTCAGTGGGGCTGATATCCTCATGGCCTGGCCTTTATTTCTTGCCGCATGTCAGACTTACCCATGTTGGTGGAGGAGGCTGACATTCAAAGGGTGTGGTTTTTGAGGTTGCCACGTGCCTTGCTATGACTTAAAATATCTCTGTCTGACTGCCAGATGGCCTGGGGAAGCACCAAACACAGGATCCACTGACCTCAGAACTTGGTGCTTTAGGAATGGAGCCTCTTTCAGGGTCCTTCTTAAATTTCTGTTTCTAAATATCTGAAGCACATAAAGCCTTAAACTGAGATTTTGAGCTGCTTCTCCTCGCTTTACTGAAAGCCGAGGGTGAGAATTAATTTCGGGCACAGATAGTAAATGCTGACTTTTCATTGTTCCCTTGAGAACACTTTACTCTCCAAAAGAAAGTCTCCCTTCTTCAGCCCAAATCTTGTGGAAACGGTGCACATGAGGTGTGGAGAAACCCCATGGGAAAACTGGGAGTCTACAAACAGGCCTAGTCTTTGAGGATGCTCAGCAGGGGTGGAGGAAGAAGCCTCAGGTATCTCTTCAGGTCCGATTCCCTACTGGATATAGATATACAAAATGTAATTTACTTCCAGTTATTGAATGATAATGTCTTGAAACATTAGAAAAATAGTCATCTTGAAGGAAAAGGCAAAGAAGATTATTTGGAGAGGAGTGGATTTTTTTCTGTTTGTTGAGTGGAAAAGTGAGATAAATTGGTTTGAAAAGAGAAAAGTAAATATATTGCAAGGGAGAGTTTATTCATTAAACATTTGTTGAGCATCTACTAAGTGCCAGAGATAGTTCTAGTCTCTGGAGATATAATAGTTAGTGGACTAGACGAACGTGTTCTTTGACCTTATGGACTTCTCAGTCAAGTGAAAGGGCATGGAGGGGCCCTAACCCAGTGAGTGTGTGCAGCGAGGGATCAGAGGAGATTTCTCTGAAGGAGTGATATTTAAACCAAGACCTGAATAGGGTTAGATGGACAAAGACCCCAGTTTAGTTTGGCTTCATTTTCAATGATCCCATTACAAAGCAAAACAAAACAAAAATTCAGTTCTAAATCCTTTGTTTTTTTCTACTTTAGATTATTACCTGCCTGAGACACAACTCTGATTTCAACAAGAGACAATTGGATTGCTATTTTTCTCTCTCCTTTGACTTGGTATTTATTATTTCTCATCTCTCATTGTATTATGATTTATTGGTTTATGTCTGTCTCTCTCCATAGATTAGGAGTCACTGAAGGCCAGGGACTGTCTTAATAGTCTTTGTTCAGGCACCACATAGCCCTAGGATGAATAAATAAAGGAATCAAGATGAATGAATAAAAATAACAGTTGTTCTCATGGCATCATTCTGCATCGAGAAAAGTGTCATATCAAACTATTCTTCCCATGCAATCTATTTAATTGCACAACTAACCGAATCTCCCATCCAGTCTATTCAATAACACTAATGCATTGAGCATCTACCATGTACAGGCCACATGTTTGTCATGGGGATGTAATGGTGAGCAAAATAGATGAGGCATTGGCTCTTGTGGAGTGTACAGTCTGATGGAGGAAGACAAACTTTATATAAATAATCACTCAAATACTTAATTCCTAATTCTATCAAAAGAAACAATGTAGGTAAAAATATTGAAATAAAAGATTTGAGTTGAAAATGGCAGGAAAATTTAAAGTTTTGCCAAGTTTTTGGATGCCTATAAGAAATGTGTCTTATATTTGCTTCCTCTTTTCCCTTCTAGCCTCTTGCAGTAATTGAGTTTGTAAAATCAAAAACCCATTTTTTGGGCAGACACCAGCTAATCGTTAGTGGTACTTTGATTTTCCCCAAAGTTGTTTTCTCGTCATCCAGATAACTATTAAGCAAGTCAGAATCCAATTTTGCACGGAAGTTTTAAGGCTCTAAAAAATTACCATCGCCTATAATCAGGGATATTATTCCTGCACATTAAGAGTATGAGAGGATATACCAGGAAAGGGAAATGGAAGAAGAAAACAAACAAACCAAAAAAGCAAATGAGATGACAGATGGATATAGAGATAGAAAATAGGAGTAATAATAATTTGCACTGCTCTCCAAATGTCAGAAAGACTACTCTTTTTTTTTTTTTTTTTTTTTTTTAAGAAAGACTACTCTTAGTAGCTTATGAGATAATTATACACAGAACAGGATACACATGTTTTTTTGGCTCCAGATCTAAGAAAATAACTCTTCAGTATTAGAAGATGAACATTGAAGGAACAAATTGACCTTAATATAGTAGGACAATAAACTACTATTAAGTTGATATTTCATAGTTCCCTTTGAAATTTTTGGATGTAAATCAGGATTCCTTTTCCTCCACCCAGTGTTCTTTCCCTTTCTTTCCACATTTTTCTCGTTTTTGATTTTTTTTCTTTTCTTTTTTTCGGAATGCTATCATGTGGATCTCTGAACTGTGCTGCTAACACACATGATATATATGCTACTGACAATAAGCAAGTATGAAGGTGAGAGGGCACATGAAATGGTGTGATGACACTGGATAATGGTATTCACAGATATTTTACTTCTCAGGTAAAAGAAACTGCTAATCATTTGAAAAGGAAAGGCATATTTGTTACTGTTGCTTAATACTGTAAAATATTTGATGAAAATACTGTCTTCTTTATTCCTAGTCTGGTATTGAATTGCTTACCATTTTAATAAACATATGAGCGCTGAGTTGGTAAGAATAAAGACAGCAAGAGAGATAGAAAGAAAGATAGAATAAAAGAAGTGAACTGGGCGCAGTGGCTCACACTTGTAATCCCAGCACTCTGGGAGGCTGAGGTGGGTGGATCACCTGAGGTAGGAGTTCGAGACCAGCCTGGCCAACATGGAGAAACCCTGGGTCTACTAAAAATATAAAAATTAGCTGAGCGTGGTGGTGCATGCCTCCAATCCCACCTACGTGAGAGACTGAGGCAGGAGAATCGCTTGAACCAAGGAGGCGGAGGTTGCAGTGAACCAAGATAGCACCACTGGCCTCCAGCCTGGGTGACAGAGTGAGACTCCATCTCAAAAAAAAAAAAAAAGAAAAGAAAAGAAAAAAATAGAAGTATGGGACACTACTCACTGTTTCACTATTATAGTAGACTTCCTCCACCTCCCCAGTGAGCCTCCCATTTGTGTTTACCTTGTCAACCATGGAGGACAACCAAATAAGAACCTTATACAGGGTGCACTTCATATGCCATTAGTCATGCATCCTCAACAGGGGCTATGTCACCCCCAAGGAAGTGAAAATTGGTCATGAGTATATGTAATCTTACTTTTTAATGTATAAAGCTATATATATATATATAACACATAGATACATAGTTTATATAATATTAAAATTTCATGGGGGCAATTAAGAAAAAACGTCTGAAAATGTTTTTTAGGGGGACAACAATAATGAAAACAAATGATTGAGAGACAGTGGCCTTAATTGTATCTTCATGCTTTGTAGAAGAGGTAATTTATTTCTGGGTGAAGCTACTTTATCTTAAAGAGCTTGATATTTATACTGCAACACCAACTAGGAAATGACCATTATTGAATGAAGCTAAAATGGTACCATGACTACCAAATGGTGGAGGAGCTTGAGGCAAATGGATAGGCTTCTCAATAGCCTTACTATAAACCCAACAAATATAGCCCCAAATCGACTATTTGTACTGGAAATAAAGAAGTCATAAGAGGTAAATCAGTTTTGGCTTATTTGCAGATTTTTTTTTTCCCCCGAGACGGAGTCTTGCTCTGTTGCCCAGGCTGGAGTGCAGTGGCACAATCTTGGCTCACTGCAACCACTGCCTCCCAGGTTTAAGCAATTCTCCTGCCTCAGCCTCCCAAGTAGCTGGGATTACAGGCACACACCACCACGCCCGGCTACTTTTTTTTTTTTTTTTGTATTTTTGGTAGAGACGGGGTTTCACCATGTTGGCCAGGCTAGTCTCGACCTCCTGACTTCGTGATCTGCCCACCTCGGCCTCCCAAAGTGCTGGGATTACAGGCCATTAGCCACTGTGCCTGGCCTGCAGATTTTAATTTACAGAATCTATAATTTCAGGGATACATGTACAGTAGACATTTTCACAACTGACTCTCACTTAATTGACTTGCCAGATTAATAGAGGTTCTCCACATCCTCTGTAATGCATCCCGCTGAGGTCCATGGCACTTTGCACACTCTATGTTAGTAGGCTACTCACTATTATACCCCACGCTTCTGTTATCTTCAGTTTTATGCTTACTTAGAGTAAACTTGGTTTATTTCCAAACCCGTTTATACTGGTTGCATTCGTTACTATACTTAGTTATTATTTAATGAAATAAGAGGTAAGCCTATGAATGCAAAAGGAAAGAGGATTATTGTTTCTACAAAACCCAAATTGAATGCTTTAAGAAAGAGTCAGTAAGGAAAGTCACAATTTAAATTAAGAACAGTCAAAGTGATTCTATGCTTCTTCCAAGCCATGTTCAAATACAGGTACAGAGTAGGCAGAGCATGAAGGAGGCAGAGAAGGTATAGGGAATTAAAGGCGTACCTAATAGGTTAATGAATACCGTGATGAATATTGGACTTTAAGCTGGTTAAGGAGAAAAACAAGAACATGAAAGTCTTGAGAGGTGATGATAAGATGGTAGGCTTTGTCAACTGGAGGGCATTGGGTTATAGTCAGAGTCATCTGAAATATTGCAGGTTGTGATAGAGGATGAAATGCTTGAAATTAAGATTATGAAGGGGGTTCAGTTAATGGTAGTAATGGTAATGACAAGAAGGGATTAGGTGGTGAAGTGCTGTAAAGGACAACTAAATAGGGGTAAACAAAAAGACAGCAGAGGTCAGGTTATTGGACGGATACTGAAATCACCAAGAATTACCCCAGGAATGTAATTGGAGGGAGACAGTGAAATGATCAAAGAATAGAGTGTCATGTAATTCAGTAAGCAATGTCGGTAAGTGCCAGAGATACTCAGAGGACAGAAAACATTATGTGTTGCCATGGTTGGAAAAGCATTGTGGAGGAATGGGGATTGCATCTGAGGGTTGAAGGCCGAAGAATCAGTCGGGATAGATGGAGAGGACAGGGGAAGGTGTTTCAGGTTATGAGTCACAGAGTGAGCAAAGGCCAAATGGCAGGAAGGAGCATGGTATGTTTTTGATGTCAGTGAGTTTAGGAGGTGTGATGGCTTTGGATTGTAAAAGGTTTGGAATACTAGACCAAGGTGGTTGGTTTTTTTTTTTTCCCACTTTTTCTATAGAGGAGTAATTATTGTTTGGCTGCTGCCTTTTAGAATTCTCTCAATGGGATAATCTTTTTTGTTTGTTTGTGTCTTAGAGAGACAGGGTCTTGCACTGTCACCCAGGCTGAGTGCAGTGGCTCCGTCATAGCTTACTATAACCTGGACTCAAGTGATCCTCTCACCTCAACCTCCCAAGTAGCTGGGACTACAGGTGTGCACCACTATGCTTGGCTAGTTAAAGAAAAATTATTTTTGTTGAGTCAGGGCCTTGCTATGTTGCCCAAGCTGTTCTTGAACTCCTGGCCTCAAGGGATCTTCCTGCCTCAGCCTCCTGAAGTGCTGGAATTACAGGCATGAACCATCATACCCAGCTTCAGTGAACTAATCTTTACTGATACTATCCTTTGAGTGAGAATTTATTCTTGTATTAAAATCTTAGGTTGTGAGAAATTGCCTTCATTTGTAAACATAGGTCAATAGTCATGCATGTTAAAATATAAAGGGGCAGATGGAAATAGATCAGAAAGTTAGACTACAAAAATTGAGTCTGAATCCAAGCTCACTTAGTGGCTGCATTCTCAGAAGCTTGTGCCTGTTGAACTTCAGATTCTTTATCTTTGAACCCAGATCTTAGAGCTCTTCATCTTAGAATGCCACCCCTTCAAATTTCTGATTTTTTTTTTTTTTTTTGAGATGGAATTTTGTTCTTGTTGCTGAGGCTGGAGTGCAATGGCACGATCTCGGCTCACTGCAACCTCTGCTTCCCAGGTTCAAGCGATTCTCCTGTGTCAGCCTTCTGAGTAGCTGGGATTACAGGCATGTAATCCACCACGCCCAGCTAATTTTGTATTTTTAGTAGAGACGGGGTTTCTCCATGTTGGTCAGGCTGGTCTCGAACTCCCATAGGTCATCTGTCAGCCTTGGCCTCCCAAAGTGCTGGGATTATAGGGATGAGCCACTGCACCCAGCTGATATATTTTTTTTTTTCCTGGAGAACTAAAAGTAAACTGAGTTAACTCTGTCACAACCACTTCCTTTTGACTTCCCATGTAGTATCTATTGATTTGAGAAGAGATATTAAGCTCTCACAAGACTCTGAATATAGGGACGTTTTGACCAAAGTCTTTTGTGTCTTTAGCCAAAACAACATGGAAGGTCAGACTATCAGAAGGCTGCTAAATGAGGTGTAATCAAAATAAGGGTAATTTTTCTAAATGAGACAAATGTGTATTGATATTGGGCTTTGCATGACCTATGGGTCCATCCCCAAATGGGTCTTCCTGTCCTTCTTCATCAGTTATTTCAATCATGGTCCAGGTGGGAAAGAGATGGCACAGTCAAAGGTTTCCTTAAAGAGAAAGAGACTTCAACAAAGGGACTCCTTGTAGGGCTGCAGGTAGGATTAAGGGGACTAACAAAGATGATGAAGCACCTAGGGGACTAGCATCGTTGGGAAGCTGTTAATTCTGCTCCTAGGCCTGCAGGGACAAGGAGAGTGAGTGGTGCTAAAGAACCAGAAAGAACAGTAGCCGTGGGAGAGGGGCATCTATAGAAGAGAAGCTGTGGACATAAGTAGGGGAATGCATCCACTTAGGGAAAGAGTCGGCAGAGCAAATAATCTGGTCTCTCTCTTTTCACCCTTGAATCTCCTGCAATTGGTGGAGCCCAACTGGAAGCCAGAAAACAAGAAAGCCTAGATGATGCGGTCCAAGGTGGTCAACTCCTGAGAGGCAGCGAAGAAGAGAAGTGCTAAAAATAGATCTGGACAGGCAAAAAGAGAACAACCAGCACCCTGCCTCAACCTCCCAAGTAGCTGGGACTATAGGTCTCGATCTCCTGACATCATCCCGCCCACTTGGCCTCCCAAAGTGCTGGGATTATAGGCGTGAGCCATCGTGCCCGGCCACATAGAGGTGTTTATAGTATTCTCTGATGGTAGTTTGAATTTCTGTGGGATCAGTGGTGATATCCCCTTCATCATTTTTTATTGTGTCTATTTGATTCTTCTCTCTTTTCTTCTTTATTAGTCTAGCTAGTGGTCTATCTATTTTGTTAATCTTTTCAAAACATCAGCTCCTGGATTCATTGAATTTCTGAAGGGTTTTTCATGTCTCTATCTCCTTCAGTTCTGCTCTGATCTTAGTTATTTATTGTCTTCTGCTAGCTTTTGAATTTGTTTGCTCTTGCTTCTCTAGTTACTTTACTTTTGATGTTAGGGTGTCCATTTCAGATCTTTCCCACTTTCTGATATGGGTATTTAGTGCTATAAATTTCCCCCTTAACACTGCTTAACTGTGTCCCAGAGATTCTGGTACTTTGTTCTCATTGATTTCAAAGAACTTCTTTATTTCTGCCTTAATTTTGTCATTCAGGAGCAGGTTGTTCAGTTTCCATGCAGTTGCGCTGTTTTGAGTGTTTCTTAATCCTGAGTTCTAATTTGATTGCACTGTGGTCTGAGGGACTGTTTGTTATGATTTCCGTTCATTTGCATTTGCTAAGGAGTGTTTTACTTCCAATTATGTGGTCGATTTTAGAATAAGTGCTATGCGGTGCTAAAAAGAATGTATATTCTGTTGATTTGGGGCGGAGAGTTCTGTAGATGTCTATTAGGTCCACTTGGTTCAGAGCTGAGTTCAAGTCATGAATATCCTTGTTAATTTTCTGTCTCGTTGATCTGTCTAATATTGAATGGGGTGTTAAAGTCTCCCACTATTATTGTATGGGAATATAAGTCTCTTTGTAGGTCTGTAAGAACTTGTTATCTGGGTGCTCCTGCTTTCAGAGCATATATATTTAGGACAGTTAACTCTCCTTGTTGCATTGATCTGTTTACCACTATGTAATGCCCTTCTTTGTCTTTTTTGATCTTTGTTGGTTTAAGTCTGATTTATCAGAGACTAGGATTGCAACTCCTGCTTTTTTTTGCTTTCCGTTTGCTTGGTAAATACTCCTCCATCCCTTTATTTTGAGCCTGTGTGTGTCTTTGCATGTGAGATGGGTCTCCTGAATACAGTACACTGATGGGTCTTGACTCTTTATCCAATTTTCCAGTCTGTGTCTTTTAATTGGGGCATTAGCCCATTTATGTTTCAGGTTAATATTTTTATGTGTGAATTTGATCCTGTTGTCGTGATGCTAGCTGGTTATTTTACATATTATTTAATGCAGTTTCTTCATGGTGACTTTATATTTTGGTTTTGTTTTGCAGTGGCTGGTACCAGGTTTTCCTTTCCATATTTAGTGCTTCCTTCAGGAGCTCTTATAAGGCAGGCCTGGTGGTGACAAAATCCCTCAGCATTTGCTTGTTAAACAGACATTTTTCAAAACAAGACATACAAATGGCTAATAAACATATGAAAAAATGTTCAACATCGCTGATCATCAGAGAAATGCAAGTTAAAACCACAGTGAGATACCATCTTACACCAGTCAGAATGGCTATTAATAAACAGTCTAAAAACAGCCAATAATGGTGAGGAGAAAAGAGAATGCCTCTATACCATTGGTGGGAATGTAAATTAGTACAGCCTTTATGGAAAACAGTATGGAGATTTCTCAAAGAACTAAAAATAGAACTAGCATTTGATCCAGCACTCCCACCACTGGGTATATACCCAAAAGGAAAGAAATCATTATGTCAAAAAGATACCTACCTGCCCTCCTATGTTTAGCGCAGCACTAATCATAGTGGCAAAGATATGGAATCAACACAAGAGTCCATCAACAGAGGACTGAATAAAGAATATAGGATATAGCTACACATGGGATATATATATATACACACACACACACATATATGTATAAAAGGTGGTGTGTACGTGTGTACATATATATATATATACACACACACACAGATATACACATACACATCCATAGATACCATAGAATAATACAGAGCCATAAAAAAGAATGAAATCATTTGCAGCAACATTGATGGAACTAGAGGTTATTATTCTCAGTGAAATAACTAATAAACAGAAAGTCAAACACACATGTTCTCATTTAAAAGAGGAAGCTAAACAATGTACACATGGACATACAGAGTGAAATAACAGATATTAGAGACACCAAAAGGTGGGAGGGTGGGAAGTGGGTGAGGGTTGAAAAGTTACCTATGGGGTACAATTCTCACTATTTGGATGGTGGGTACACTGAAAGCCCAGACTTCACCACTATGCAATATATGCATGTTAGAAACCTGTATTTGTTCCTCCTAAGTATATATTTTTTTAATTTTAAGAGTTATCAGGACAAAAACATAAGGGTATTCCTTACCTTTCAGTTGCAAGACATCTAATATGGTGTATCTCTTTAGAGCTTGAGTGGAGTCACTTAGGAAATGGTGGAGTGGCCCAAAGGGCTCCGGGAAGTCATAATTAACTGTGCTTCATAAAAGTGTACCTGTATTTTTCTGGAGAAATTCCAGATTTGTTAAATCCACACAAGCCCTTGATATTCAAGGACATATGCATCATGATGAAACAAACAACCTTAGTCAATCAATGAACAGACTGAAGTCCCAACCACATTGCTTGCTAGAGAAAAATATAGTACAGGTGACCAAATTCTATAGGTTGTTTGAAACATAACAGGAACTAAGGTTGAAAATAAGATCCTGTGAGGGAGTTGAGTGAGGAATGAATCTCAGGGCCTTCACCACTTACTGCTCTCTGGTCAGGATTTTTCTCTCCAATCTGAGTCAATTGCCCTCATTCTTCCAGGTTCAGAGTAAACAGAACCTCTTCAAAGATACTGTCTCCAGCCACCATAGACTACACACACACACTCCCCACTTCTGACCCATCTAAACCAGGTCTCCCTGCTATAATGTCCACTGCACTCTATACGGCATAGTGGGAATGCCAAGAAAAAAAAGTAACTACAGTTGTGTTCGTGCCATTAAGTGTTATGTGTAAATGTCTGTGTCCTCCAGTAGACTATAAACATGATGAGGATGAATCCATGTCTCTGTCATTTCCAGCTGTATCCCCTCTGTCTAGCTCATAGTAAGGGCTCAATAAGGCATTTACTGAAGGAATGAAACACCCACCGTTGCTCTCTGACCCCCAATTAATATGGCTGCAATTGTGAATCTTTTTCTCTCTGGTACTATGGCCATAGTAATCTTCCCATCCCTGGTTTCCCAGGGATATGATGATAGATATATTCTTGCTGAAAATAGCATTTTGCCACTAGCTAGGACATATATATTGCTGTCTGTTCTCTACCCTATATTCCTGTCTGAGCTGTGCTCAATGATACAGAAGACTCAAAGACCTAACACCTTCACAACTCATTTCTCTTACAGCCAAGGCCAGAGTCATGCTTAGCTACTCAGCATCTCCCTCCTCTTTCTCCTGGGCCTCCTGTGGTTCCCATCTGGACCTTGAGAGATGAGGAGCTTCCTGCACAGAATGCAAACCCAGACTCAGTTTACCATTTAGGATGCAGAACAGGAAAGGTAACTGACTTGGGAATTCCAGCAGCTAACACACAGACTTGAAGTCTCACAGATTTAGGGATCAAATGTAGTTGGGCCACTTTCTAGTTATATAATAATCTCAGAAAGTCACAGCTGCAATTCCTCATGTGTTAAATAGGGATGAGAATACCTCACTCGATATATTGTCCATATCTTACACAAAGTGTAAATCTCCCCTGCCTTTAAGACACAAAGAAGGTTTGATGAATCTCCATTTCACACTTACTGTAGGGGCTGAATAAATCTTTGTTGGAGCAACCAGAATGTATCCTTGAATATATGTTCGATATATTTATGTGGATTGATTTTACTCTACAGCATGAATGCCACCAGAACCCTATTTTTAAGTTAGCATAGTATTCCTCCTTGATGTACAATCCTTTAATAACATATACCAGTATAAACTGCAAAGTGTCATTGAAGAGTCTTTAAGAATTATTGTGGTCAAGCTGGTCAATGAGAAGTCCCATGGCTCTCTTGTACACAGCAAGCCTACCAGGATAGTATCTTCTTTGGTCTAAATTCCAGATAGAAACTTGCCTTTCAGTTCAGTTTCTAATCTTCCTCAAAGCTCTGCCTTACAGAGATTCGAATTATCACATGGTGATTGTGGAGAAATAATGAAGCCTGGGACTTTATGTTTGAGCTGTGTGGTATTATTCCAGCTGTTGCTATGAAAAACTTTGTCAAAAAAAAAATAGACAAAGATGAAGTTAAGAAAGTCATGCATATTATCACACACCAGCAGGACCAAAGCCTGAAAACAAACAAACAAACAAACAAACAAACAAACAAACACTATGCTAAGCCTAAGAGAAAGAAAAATCAGAAATAATGGCCATATTGATTGACTAATCCCACTGAATAAACAAATATTACAAAAAGACATATTTGCAGGAACAATCCATGAGGCTTTATCAAGGATTACATGAAAAATAATGTGTTACATGAAAAACGTGGTTAAAAATCGCTTAAAACAATTACCTAAAAACCTTTTGATCACTTAGAGAGACAGGCCTATTACTTCAAGTTATAAAAGCAACAGCTATCATTTATTAGAGGCATCCTGCCCCCGGGTACTGTGCTAAGCATTATGCATGCATTATCTCATTTAATCCTGATGACAACTTAGGGAGTTGGTACTACTATTATCTCCATTTTATAGATAAGCAAATCTAATCTTACAAAACTTAAGTAATTTGTCCACAATGATACAGCAAGTAGAAAAGAAGAGATCTGAACTCAACTTTGACTCAAAAAATGAAACTCTAGATTTGAGCATCATGTGAAAGATAGACACGGTCCTGACAAACTAGCAGCTTAATCATACGATTGATTGATAATGCAGAGGTTAACAGCAAGGTTTTTACAGAGAAATGTACCTTCTGTATAGGCAAATCAGACCTTCAGCCACCAACTTTATAAAGATTCAGCAGAAGTCTATGTGTGACTTGCAAAGTCTTCCTTTACTCCAGGATATGATGTGGTTCTTATTACTTCCCTGCTGACTTTATATTCACATAGATCCAGACAATAGAAGATGCAAAACTTGTGTAGTTGTGACATCATCCTGGAGAAATTAATCCTGACCAGATCATGAATTTGTGTACTGTCAGCAAGAGAGATACATCATGAACCCAGGCAGTGCTGATCTGAGCTTCAGGACAGCTCCATGACAAAAGGTCCATTCACTTGATCATCTGAAAAAAAGCAGAAGGGGAGTGACAGATAGAAAAAAGTCAATTGCAGCCGGCGCAGTGACTCACGCCTGTAATCCCAGCATTTTGGGAGGCCGAGGTGGGCGGATCACGAGGTCAGGAGATCGAGACCATCCTGGCTAACATAGTGAAACCCCGTCTCTGCTAAAAAAGACAATTAGTTGGGTGTGGTGGCGGGTACCTGTAGTCCCTGCTACTTGGGAGGCTGAGGCAGGAGAATGGTGTGATCCCGGAAGGCAGAGCTTGCAGTGAGACGAGATCGCGCCATTGCACTCCAGCCTGGGCGACACAGTGAGACTCTGTCTCAAAAAAAAAAAAAAAAAAAAAGTAAATTGCCATCATTAAAAGGCAGGGGAAACTATCACCAATCATATTCCATCTAAATTATTATGATAGTGTAAACTTATAAGTCTTAGGACCCAAAGAGATTGTTATTAGGGAAATCTACACTTCTCAAAAATCCTGTTATTCTGAAGATGTAATGGTCTCACTGAGCCATGCTCTTCTTGGGCTCACTGAGGCCCAGCTACCTGCCTTGTTGCTGACATTCCACAAAGGTATCAACAGCTCTGTGTTTGGCTGATTTTTTTTATTGTTTTGAAACCACTAGGACATTTGTATATTTTCTGGAAACAGGAATGTTAATTAAATATGACTGGAGTTGAGAGGGCAAGGTAAGGAATACATTTCACTCCACATCTTGTATTGAACCTAATTTGACCCTCTCTGATTCCCTACTGTGCAATCAGTGGAATGGTAAGGAAGCAACCTCTGACCCCTTCAGGAACTGCAATCTTGTCCTAGCCTTGGGAAAACTGTCATGCTTGGTTTTCCTCCTTTGGGAATGATTTTAAGGGCCTTCCTCCCCTACCTAACATGTTGTTTAGTACAGCACCTCCAGGAAATAGAACTGTTAACTTCAACATTGCTCTCAGTGGTCTCTCATGTTACCAGGCCCCCATGGGAACCTTCTCATTCTCCCCCTCACTGTATCTCCCTTCCCCCTACCCCTTCCCACCAGTTCCCACACTCACTGAATAAGGAAGGTCAATCTGAATACATCTGTCCACATCTCCAGAATGTCACAGAGGAGTAACAGCTGTTGACCTCTGTTCCGAACACATTATCCTGTTTGTCCCAAAAGTACCTTGGGCGAGTTCCAGCTAATATATGCAATCTCTACTTCCTATGGGGAACTTAGGGCTAGCAGAGTATACTCCCCACACTTGTTTTTTGGCATTGGTATAAATACAACCTGTTTTCACGTACCAAATCCTATCATTGCTATTAATAATATTAATAATTATAATAACAATTATGGCCAAAATGTATCAAGCATTTGCTAGATGCTAGATATAGCACAAAGCTAAAAGCATCCCAAGTTTTTAAGCCTTAATTTTTCCTTTAAGTTTTAGAAAAGGCAGTAATTTTCTTTCTCCCTAAGTGACTATACTTCCACATCTTAATATATACACACACACGAAGCCTTTATTAACCTCTCATAGGTACAGGTAATAAAACTGAAGACTGCATGCTTTCTCCTAGAAATACTGGAGGAAAAATAAAGGAACTCAGGGAGAAAAAATTACCTGAATCTGAGATGTTGCAAGATACCCAATAGTAAGGTAAAGAGCAAAAGTAAAGAGGCTACAGCCCAAGACAAGGTCTAAACAAATCTAGTATTTGTCTGAGAATCCATCCAGAAACACCCATTAACATCACAGTGCATATGATGTCATGTATACATTGTCTTGAGGAAAATTCCAGGCTAAACTTGTTCTTACAGAATTTAGCTTCCATTATGTTACAGATGGCTCAGATTTGGAATGACTGGTACTTGGCTCATCATTCTCTTCATTAAGGGGCCAGAGTCAATAGTGGAAACACGAGGAAATCTCTTCCCTTTCAGGAATCTAATCTAGGTTGACCTCTCATGCTGTTGTTCATTGTATGAAATTCACCCAGCTTTGCTATGCCAAATTGTTATAGGACTTCTGGAAAATCGGAATTATGTAATTGGCCTCTAAGCAGAAAAAAGGAGGGTAGGAAGGCTTATAATGACCTTGAAACTGCACTTGCTTACCCCAAACCCTGTGTTCAGTGACTACGACACAGAAGGTGTTGCCCTACACCATGGGGCCAGGAGAGACTAAGGCAGTCCTCTTGTCTCCAGGGAGCTCAAGTCTGGAAGAAATACTGAGGAAGAAGGCCCTAACTTGCCTGGAAAGGTTTCTCTGGCCAGAGGTGCTATGAGTTGGAGGATAACCAAGACTGGCCAGATCAGCATGGCGAAGAGAGGGCCTTCCATTCCAAGCAAAGTATACACTACTTGGAAAAGTTTTAAAGTGTATGGCTTACTAAGGGAACCACAAGGAGCTCAGTGTGGCTGGAACAGAAAGGACACTGAGGAAGGGCCCAGGAGGTGACAGGTAGTTGAGGTCGGTGACAAAGGGCCTTTTATGCCTTGCTAAGCAGTTTGCTCTTCGTACTGAGAGCAATGAGGAACCCATTAGTACAGGCGATAAAACTGAAGACTGTGTGCTTTCACCTGGAAATATTGGAGGAAAAATAAAGGAACTTGGGGAGAAAAAAACACCTGAATCTGAGATGTTGCAAGATACCCAATAGTAAGGTAAAGAGCAAAAGTAAAGGGGCTACAGCCCAAGACATGATATGGGTCAGCACACAGGTCTGGGTTGCCGGGACAGATTTAGGAGGCAGCAGCATATGAAAGCCAGGATTTCAAATAGGTTGAATCTCTTACAGCAGCGCCAACAGATTGAAATCAGCTGTCTGACTCACTGTGTTGTGCAGGATTTCTGAAACTTCATATCAGTTTAATGGGAGCATAGGAAGGGGAGGAGGTGCACAGGAAATAGTACTCCTGGGACTCCCGGGTCAGGGTGAGAATAAAGCCATGAAGCCAGATCAGATTGCAGGCTGCTGTTCCCCACCTGTCCCTTAAATCTTGGCATTTTTCCATTGTTGGAGTTTGAGGTGGCTAATACATTACTCCTTCCTACTTGCTAATTCAGTTCTAAATCCTGTAAGACAGACCAAGAAAGACAAAGGAGTCAGGCAGACACAGAAGAAAATGTCACTGATAGAGGACTACCCGAGAACGTGGCTGAGCTATGCAGTCACAACAAGCACCCCAGAATTATTAGGCAGACCTACCCACCCACCACAGTTCTTGCCCAGAAACCACAGGTACCACCTCAAGGGAGAGAGTCTTTACCACTAAGCTATCACATGGTCCAGAGCAGGACGCTTGCTTTCTGCAGGGAGGCAGGTCCCCAAGGTGGGAGCAGGTGGCAGAGGGAGAAAGACTGAAGATATAAGCAGTAGAGGATAATCTGCAGGAGAAAAAAACGAGGCAATGAGAAATGGCCCTAGGATGCCCAGTTAATACTTTAGCATTCATTAAACAGGAGCAAGCTTCCTTTGAGACTGTCACATTTGTCTAGGAAAACAGAAGTTATAGCAGTTACAGATTAACTAGCGTTGATCAGGCAACACGTTATCTCATAGAAATACTGTATAGGAGTCATTATTATTCCATTTTATAGATGGAAAGATCTAGTAAGTAGCAGAAAATGATTCAAACACAATCCTTCCAGCCTAAGACTGTAATTTTGGGAAAGCTGATGGATTCTTTGACTGTGGCTTCTTGCTCTTTGCCATTAAACCATCACTTCAGAATGAGCTTCCACTAGACTGTATGAATGAGTGAAAGGGGCATTATCAGAAACCATCGTTCGGTTTGTGTGGTGGAGGGTGGGAGGCGGAGGATGGGGGTGAGTGAATGGCCTCATTTTCCAGCAGTGTATGTGTTCCCTTTTCTCTGCCACTTTGCCATTATCTGTTATTTTTTGACTTGTTAATAATAGCCATTCTGACTGATGTGAGATGGCATCTCATAGTGGTTTGATTTGTGTTTCTCTAATGATTAGGGATGTTGAGGATTTTTTATATGCTTGTTTGTTGCATGTATGTTTTCTTTGGAGAAGTCTGTCCTTTGCCCAATTTGTAATGGGGTTGTTTGTTTTTTGCTTGTTGAATTATTTAAGTTCTTTGTAGATTTTGGGCATTAGACCTTTGTCAGATGCAGTTTCTGAGTTTTTCTAGTTTAAATTGTCTTGTGATACTACGAAGAATTTTTATTTGATTAATTGGAGACAGATCCTCCTTGCAAGTTCAATTTCTAAAATCTCTGAAGAAATGAACAAACATTTCTTCTTCCCTCTCTCTTTCTTCCCTTCAAGCTGCAGAAATAGAAGCATTTTAATTTCAGCAGAGGGAAGTGAAGGTGAAGTGTTTACTCTGGGTCCACCCTCAGACATGTGGAAAATCAGGCTAACTTCTCAGGGCTTGCTGTTGATGCTGTGTCTCTATTGAGAAATTCAGACTTCCTATAAATAGCATCGATAAGGTGCTGAGCAATGACGGGTGGCAGACAGGCTAGTGATTTGCATTCCGCTTGCAGATGTTGTCCCTGAGGACTCCGAGGCTACCACCCAAGGGAACAGGGAGGGCTCTGGCTGGCTGAATGGATTTGCTCCAGGTCGTAGGGGTCAGAGTTTCGAGAAAATTATGTCCCTTCTTTTCCCAGATCTCTACTTAGGGAAGGTTTATGGAAATGCACAATATGTACCCAAGATTGTGGGTTTGTTCTCTCAGATCTCTCTCTAAGCTCTCTATATCTATTACTCTCTTTTTATTTCTCAGAAATTCAGTCTCTGAATTAGTCTACAAGCTGGACAAAGCTTGTATGTGTTTCTGTGCAAGCATGAGATTAAGTACTTATTGCCTCTTCCCTTCTTCCACTCAGTCAGGATGCAAAAAAAAGTCTCATATGAAAGAGGATGTGTGGACATTTTGTCCCCAACATTCCTCTTATATCCAACTGGCAATACTGTGTCCAATAAGTCTGACAGCTCTTAACCTTTTTTTGTGTCAGGGACCCCTTTGGTGGTCTGGAAACCTGAAGACCCCTTCTCACAATTATGTTTTGAAATGCATAAAATAAAATACATAGGATTTCAAAGAAAACTGAAAGTTTTGAAATGTAGTTTTCAAAATTTTTTTAAAAACAAATGTTCATGATATAGTAATAAATGTGCTTCATTAACATATTAAATCTAACTATGGTATGATAACTACCATAATTTTTTTTTTATTTTGAGACAGAGTCTCGCTCTGTCTCCCAGGCTGGAGTGCAATAGCACGATCTCGGCTCACTGCAAGCTCCACCTCCCAGGTTCATGCCATTCTCCTGCCTCAGCCTCCTGAGTAGCTGGGACTACAGGCGCCTGCCACCAGGCCCGGCTAATTTTTTTAATTTTTAGTAGAGATGGGGTTTCACCATAGCCAGGATGGTCTCAATCTCCTGACCTCGTGATCCACCCGCCTCGGCCTCCCAAAGTGCTGGGATTACAGGCGTGAGCCTCTGCATCCAGTCGATAACTACCATAGTTTTGAAGTGTGGTAAGCATAAGTCATATTTTGAGATACCTGCAACAACTATAATGTGACATGAAAATATCTGTGATTCTATTGATGACAAAGTGACAAGTACTGCAAAAAATACTGTAGTTTGTTATTTAAATATATCATTGAAATGTTAACTTTCAGTTAGAGATGATAATGAAAATGAAGGTGTAATTTTTTTTCTCAACTGAGTTTACATTGGACACCTAGTTAAGAACCCCTGAATATGTCAGTATATCCTGTTCCTGTTAGCATCTCATCTATCCACACGTGGATGACACACACACATATACACTCACAAACACATGCATGCACACCACTGCATTCCCTATGGTCTCAATACTGGAATCTGGCAGCATTTTAATGACAACCATAAAGGACATTTCCCAGATGGTTTATGCAGTGAAAGATCAAGAAGCAGAAAGTGCAAATCATATTGTAGACCTCAGTAGCAGAATTCTCTGTAGCCTCCAGTTCCAAATACTAGTTGGGTGTGGATGGCCGCTCCCAACCATGGTTTTCTCCTTTCTTCGTGATACCTGGACCAGAATGATAAGCTCTACAGTTTCACATGTACTTTTTTACTCCCACATTTTAGATAAAGTCCAACCTTCAGTTCTACTCACTATTACTCGGCAGGGTGGTACATGTAGTATCTGAGATTACACGTGCAGTGGGAGGACCACACTCAAGCTCAGACCTCTTGCTGTGGGTAATGATGTAAAGCTTCCTGAGTGCTCTGCAAACAGTCAGCATCCACCATTTGGTATCATGTCCTTGACAATAGATCCAAAAATCCTTAGAGGACTTCTACCAGTGAGGACACACTCACCCCCTCACTCACTCTGCTATAGACTCATGGGCATTTTTTTTATCCTCTGAAACGCCAATTTACTTTAGGCCTGGGGTCTTTAACATGTGTTTTTTTCCTCTAAAATGTTCTTCCCCTTTACTCATCTCAGGCCTTTCCCTTCCTCCTGACAGTTATTTCTCACCCCTCTATGTACTTCCATTTCATCCCTACCTCAGTATCTAGTTTATTTTTCATAACTGGCCACATAAGACATAATTATTTTATGTATTTTGTTTGTCTGACTCTTCCACTAAAGGCTGAACTTTTTTTTTTCTTTTTTTTTTTTGAGACAGAGTCTTACTCTGTTGCCCAGGCTGGAGTGCAGTGGCGCAATCTCAGCTCATTGCAACCTCTGCCTCCTTGGTTCAAGTGATTCTCATGCCTCATCCTCCTGAGTATCTGGGATTACAGGTGTGTGCCACCACGCCCGGTTAATTTTTGTGTTTTTTAGTAGAGATGTGGTTTCGGTATGTTGGCCAGGCCGGTCTCAAGCTCCTGGCCTTATGTGATCCACCTGCCTCAGCCTCCCAAAGTGCTGGGATAACAGGAATGAGCCATCGCACCCGGCCAAAGGGTGAACTTCTTAAGGGCAAGAACCACATCTTGTTTGTCCACCTGTGTACTCCAGCAGCAGTACAATGCTTGGCGCATAGCAGGCACACAACGAAAATTTGGTAAGTGGATTAATAATAGTAAATATTCCCTCTTATAATAGGGGAATAGTCTCTATAATATACAATGTATGCTCTTGGCTCCTATATGAGAGCAGTCGTGGAAGGTAGTGAGTGGGGTGAAGTATCAAATATTCAAAAGCATCCCTCTATTTCATGGGCCAGAAGTGATATCCCATTTGGCCTAGTTTGTCTGTCACATGTTGTTGATCCAGCTGCTACAATTCACCCTACTTGTTGTGCCAGAATCTAACAACTGGGGTGGATAATTCTGATTCCAGGAAAGATGGTGATATGAAGCATAGAGCTGTTTAATCTCTGGAACCATGGAGTTTGGCACCTCAAGGATGTTCCAATCCTGGCTGGCTAAGCACTCCTTCTGGCAAACTCTCTCATGTCAGTGTCATGGTACAAGTCAACTTGTGGGTGGTAGTCACCTTCCTGCAATTCACTTCCTCTGCAAGCCATTCATTCATCCAACAAATGATTAATCAGAATTTTACTCAGTGATAGACCCATTAGTATGGGCTGGGAAGACAAAGACAAATAAAGCATGCCCTCAAGTGGCTTGTAACAGACAAATAAACCAATGACAACTTGCACAAGGTGAGGTTCTACTTTCACATTGAGAGAAGCAGAGCACATTATCGTAGCTCATAAAGAACTACCTTTCTTTTTTTTTCTTTTTTTGTTTTTTGAGACGGATTCTTGCTCTGTCGCCAGGCTGGAGTGCAGTGGTGCGATCTCGGCTTACTGCAACCTCTGCCTCCTGGGTTCAAGCGAGTCTCCTGCCTCAGCCTCCCGTGTAGCTGGGATTACAGGCACGTGCCACCACACCCAGCTAATTTTTGTATTTTTAATAGAGACAGGGTTTCACCATGTTGGCCAGGATGGTCTCGATCTCTTGACCTCGTGATCCACCTGCCTCGGCCTCCCAAAGTGCTAGGATTACAGGCATGAGCCACCACGCCCAGCCAAAACTATCTTTCTAAAACATCTATAAAACTGTTTAAATGAACCAACCTGCTAAGCACATCCACAGATATGTTCATGTGTATATGTATGTATATATTCACATCTGTTGTCTCTGACAAGATTCTCAAAGTATCAAAGAGAAAATGAATCTCCCTCCCAGGGGCATATGAAGCAGACTTTACCATTCAACGCAATTACTGTTGCTTTAAGAGAATGTCTGGAGCTGCTGCACTGCCCAGCCCAGTAAGCACAATGGAACATTTTCCTTGAGATTACCTCACTCCTACTGACCCACACAGGAAATAATTATTTTGGTAGTCACCAGTAAACAGTGAAACACACTTACTTGAAAAATAAGCTCTTTTTGACCCTGCAAGACAGTGGCTTCACAAGTATGGCTGAACCTAGTTTCCATCCAAATTCAACAATTTTGTACGTAAATGGTGCCTTATTCTTGGATTGTGGGTTCCCAGATCCAGACCACACTTCAGAGTTCTGCCAAAATGCCACAGCAAACAGTGGTTTCCTTGTATTTCTGGCTAAAGAAGAATGTAGCATCAAAGAAATATCAGATTTCTTTCCCAAGATAGAATATGAAAATTCCATAGATGCCCTAGCAACACATTTAAACACTGTAGTCATGTCTGAGAAAGTGCTGCTGCTCTTTCAGACGTCAATCATTGGGTGTGCCGGAGAAATATGGCAATGTTTAAAGGAGTAAGTGTCAGTCTTGGGCAGGATTTTTGAGTTGAAGTGAAAAGTCTAGATCTCCACTCCCTTTTCTGAGGCCTAATATCATAGCCCTTTCTTTCTCTATGTAAGCATAAGTGATGCCATTTCTGGGTTGTACCCTTAAAGGGAAGAGGCAGGCCATATGGGTTGGCAGATTTACATGATAGAAGGCACCTGGGTTCCAGATCCTTGAGCTGCCATACCAGTCCTGGGCTGCTTATGTCCAGATTTTTATATGAGACAGGAGAAATCATCTCTATAGTAGTCCCCAAAAGGCTGTACCCTCAATGGAAACTGCAGTGTCCCAGGAACCTATCTCTGAGAGAAGTAAGGCTACCTGTTGAAAACAGGTGACTTGGGGTAATGAGGCCATGTTCTCAACTAACATTGACTCTATTCTGCTGAAATCCAGAGTCACTGAATTAGGATAAAGCTTGACTTCCTTGACAGAGACCCAAAATAATAGCAGTTTAAGTACACTAGATGGTTTTCTCTGTCTCATCTAACAATCTGGAACTAAGCAGTCCAGGACCGGTATGGCAGGCTAAGGGTTTGGAACCCAGGTGCCTTCTATCATGTAACTCTGCTGACCTCAGACCTATATGGCTATGGCTGTTCCCAGCTACATGTTGGGAATTCTGGTACTATAGGAAAAAAAAAAAAAAGAATTGATGTTGGAGGACAGCTGGTGGTTTGCTACAGTCGTTGATTTTCAGATAACTCCTTTGAATGATGGACAAGACATAGCCTCTTTTGTGGCAAAGCTATTGCAGTGTGCCTCCCTCTAAAACTGCTCCATTTATCAGACTGGCTGCACTATTATGACACACTGGTATGCCTAAGCAAGGAAAGGCTATGAGGGTAGAGCTACTGTGTGTGGTAACCCCTGACCAGTTGAGTAAGCAGGGCTGTCCCTCCTCCTGCAAAACTCCCTTGATGATGCCTCTGCTGGGTCTAAGAGTGTTACCTTTTTCCTGTAGACCAAAGAATCTGCTTTGATGACCATAAGCCCCAGAGGTTATTCCATGGTGTGAGAATGGCCTGTATCACTCTGTCTTCTCTATGGGCCTAATAGGAGAGCAATCTAGTAGTGAGTCAGAGACTCAAAGCTCCCAGGCAGTTTCAGCTTTGGAAAGGAGAGAGGATTTCTCCAACCCGGAAACCCCAATGGAGTAAAGTAAAAGAAAGGCGCTATATCGCAACTTGGAACTTTTGTGGGATTTCTGAGGTCATTTCAAGAAATAGGTTATGTGGAGAGGAAGCTTGGGGATAATTGATCCAGTCCTCTTCTTGGGTCGTTTTGGAATGAGACTCACTGGCTGCTAAAGCTATAGAGAATTCCTGAGCAGGGATTTCCCAGAGATTTGCCTTCACTACAGAGGAAAGAACGAGGGGCTCCATGCTGAATGGATTAGAATCCCACCTGCTGTTTACCAAACTGCAGGATATGCTTAATATCCTGGCATGAATAGGCCATCACTTGGCGATGGCAGACAGCACCTGTTTATGGTGTCTAGTCTATTCAAATGAACTCAATGACGCTCTAATATCAAGCAATATAAAAATACCAAAGGTATGGATGTTCAATATCTCAAAGATAAGCTGAGAAATGAATCAGTATAGGGGGCCAAATTCAAACAATTTCTAGTGAGAGAGAATGAAACATAGAAGTGAGTTTGTTTTTGTGTTATTAGCAGAAACTGTGACATATTACTACCAAATTATGATTAAGTCATAGCAAGAAAAAGTATTTGAGTTGAGAAATATTAATTCTCCTTTATGAAAAAACAAAATATCTTTTAAACGTAGATCTACAAACTATAGAAAATTTAAACAATCTCACAGTTGATTTTAGTGACTGTATATAATACATGTGTGGTGGCTGATATATAATGTTCACACACACACACGCACACACTACAGAGTACAGGACAATAAAATCTTAACAATGATTTAAATTACAAAACTATTCCAAATTCCAATTTAGGTCTCTGGTCAGGGAACATTAGGACATCCTTTTCCTGTTTCTGCCTTGTCCAAAAGCTGGGACAAACTCTTGGAAGGGGTCCAGGATGTCAGGAAGAAATTATTTTAAGTGTTGTTATGTTTGGGAGGGGCAGCAAGGCAACATGAATCGAGCTCTATATCTGCATCCACGTATAGTAAAACAAAGCAAACCCCCAAAAGACTCTGCTTTGTTAATTTCTGGCAGTGGACAAGGGAAATTGCACAAATGTCCTACACAAAACCTTAGTCACTCCTTCCTTCGTTCCCTAAGCGCAGTGTATGTCCCTCCATTAGCACTTACCTCATTCTTTACACTGTAATTATTTGCTCACAGGCCTGTCTCCAGCACTGGCCTGTGACATGGGAAAGAGTTAAGAATACTAGCCCTGGAGCCACATTGCCTGGATTTGAATCCTAGCTCTACCATTAACTAATTTCTGTAACTTTAAGCAAGTCCCTTAACTTTTCCAAGCCTCAGTGTCTCCATCTGTAAAAGTTAGTAATTATCTGTTTAATAGTGTGGCTAACTCCTGAAAGTCTGTAAGTTGAATAAACTAAAGAATGAGAAAATGTGGAGAAAAGGCATTCCCCTCCAACGCCCTTAATTCACTCTTCTCCAAAGCAGCAGAAAAGCCTGTTAAGTTTTGAAGAAATAACTAGGTATGAGTGGCCCAGCCCCACCTGGCTTCCTCTTGAACATAAGCTGCCTTCATGGGGCCCTTGCCAGACTCTACCCTTCTAGCTTTGCCCTGGTGAGTAATTGCCCACAAAAAGCAAACACTCTAGGACGGCACAGTGGTTCACATCTGTAATCCCAGCACTTTGGGAGGCCGAGGCAGGCAGATCACTTGAGGCCAGGAGTTTGAGACCAGCCTGGCCAACATGGCAAAACCCCATCTCTACTAAAAGTACAAAAATTAGCTGGGCGCTGTGGCAGACGCCTGTAATCCCAGCTACTTGGGAGGCTGAGGCAGGAGAATCGCTTGAACTCGGGAACTGCAGGTTTCAGCGAGCCAAGATTGCACCACTGCACTCTAGCCTGGGCAACAGAGCAAGACTCCATCTCAAGAAAAAAAAAAAGTAAACACTCTCTACTTTCCTCCAGGAATAGACGCTCCCTGACATGGTTTCATGCCATCTGAGACTGGGTAGGAAAGACTGATGAATTCTGGGCTCAGCTAGTAGATTTACAGGTCCTCACACTAAGCCATTCCTCCAACCTAACCTGACCAATCACAAACATGGTATTTTGGCTTTCATCTGCCAGTCATTTGGATCATTCCCCGGTATGTTCTATTTATTGGGCCGTCTCCAAAACTCTAACCATGGCTTAATAACAAGAAGTATTTCTTAAGATTTTTAATTTTTCAGAATTTTAATATAGGGCTTCTCCTGGGAGAAACTGAAAGTACCCAGATTTCTGGAGGACTTAACAGTTGAAAAAATAGGGTACTGGGCAACACGGTAAAATGCTATCTCTACTAAAAACACAAAAAATTAGCCGGGCGTGGTGGCAGGAGAATGGTGTGAACCCAGGAGGCAGAGTTCGCAGTGAGCCGAGATCGCGCCACTGCACTCCAGCCTGGGCAACAAAGTGAGATTCTGTCTTAAAAAAACACACAAAAAACAAAACAACAACAACAACAAAAAACACCTCTATGCAAATAAACTAGAAAGTTTATTTGCATACACCCTCCCAAGACTAAACCAGGAAGAAGTTGAATCCCTGAATAGACAAATAACAAGTTCTGAAATGGAGGCAGTAATTAATAGCCTACCAACCAAAAAAAGCCCAGGACCAGACAGAGTCACAGGTGAATTCTACCAGAGCTAAAAAGGGGAGCCAGTACCATTTCTTCTGAAACTATTCCAAACAATAGAAAAGGAGGGATTCCTCCCTAACTCATTTTATGAGGCCAGTATTATCCAGATACCATAAACCTGGCAGAGACACAACAAAAAAAGAAAATTTCAAGCAAATAACCTCGATGAACATTGATGCCAACATCCTCAATAAAATACTGGCAAACCGAATCCAGCAGCACATCAAAAAGCTTATCCACCATTATCAAGTCGACTTCATCCTTGGGATGCAAGACTGGTTCAACATACGTAAATCAGTAAATGTAATCCATCACATAAACAGAACCAATGACAGAAACCACATGATTATCTCAATAGATGCAGAAAAAGCCTTTGATAAAATTCGACACCCCTTCATGCTAAAAACTCTCAATAAACTAGGTCTTGATGGAACATATCTCAAAATAATAAGAGCTATTTATGACAAACCCATAGCCAATATCATACTGAATGGGCAAAACTGGAAGCATTCCCTTTGAAAATCAGAGCAAGACAAGGATGCCCTCTTTCACCACTCCTATTCAACATAGTACTGGAACTTCTGGCCAGGGCAATCAGGCAAGAGAAAGAAACAAAGGGTATTCAAATAGCAAGAGAGGAAGTCAAATTGTCTCTGTTTGCAGATGACATGACCGTATATTTAGAAAACCGATCTGTATACTTAGAAGACTGTATATTTAGACTGTATATTTAGAAAACCATCTCATGCCAGTTAGAATGGTGATTATTAAAAAGTCAAGAAACAACAAATGCTGGTGAGACTGTGGAGAAATAGGAAGTCTTTTACACTGTTGGTGGGAATGTAAATTAGTTCAAACATTGTAGAAGACTGTGTGCCAATTCCTCAAGGATCTAGAACCAGAAATACCATTTGATCCAGCAAACCCATTACTGGGTATATACCCAAAGGATTATAAATCATTCTACTATAAAGACATGCACACATATGTTTATCACAGCACTGTTTACAACAGCAAAGACTTGGAACCAACCCAAATGCTCATCAATGATAGACTGGATAAAGAAACTATGGCACGTGTATGGGCTGGGTGTGGTGGCTCATGCCTGTAATTCCAGCACTTTGGGAGGCTGAGGCAGGCGGATCACCTGAGGTTGGGAGTTCGAGACAAGCCAGACCAACATGGAGAAAGCCCATCTCTACTAAAAATACAAAAATTAGCTGGGCGTGGTGGTGCAAGCCTGTAATCCCAGCTACTTGGGAGGCTGAGGCAGGAGAATTGCTTGAACCTGGGAGGCGGAAGTTGCAGTGAGCTGAGATCGCACATATATACTATAGAATACTATGCAGCCATAAAAAAGAACGAGTTCATGTCCATTGTCTCAGCCCCAAAACTCCTTCTGATAAGCAACTTCAGCCAAGTCTCAGGATACAAAATCAATAGGCAAAAATCACAAGCATTCCTATACACCACTAATAGACAAGTAGAGAGCCAAATCATGAGTGAACTCCCATTCACAATTGCTACAAAGAGAATAAGATATTTAGGAATACAGCATACAAGGGACGTGAAGGACCTCTTCAAGGAGAACTACAAACTGCTGCTCAAGGAAATAAGAGAGGACACAAACAAATGGAAAAACATTCCATGCTCATGAATAGGAAGAATCAGTACCATGAAAGTGGCCACATGGCCCAAAGTAATTTATAGATTCAGTGCTATTACCATCAAGCTACCATTGACTTTCTTTGCAGAATTAGAAAAAGCTACTTTAAATTTCATATGGAACCAAAAAAGAGCCTGTATAGCCAAGAGGATCCTAAGCAAAAACAACAAAGCTGGAGGCATCCTGCTACCTGACTTCAAACTATTCCATAAGGTTATAGTAACCAAAACAGTATGGTACTGGTACCAAAACATACATATAGACCAATGGAACAAAACAGAGACCTCAGAAATAACACCACACATCTACAACTATCTGATCTTTGACAAACCTGACAAAAACAAGCAATGGGGAAAGGATTCCCTATTTAATAAATTGTGCTGGGAAAACTGGCTAGCCATATGCAGAAAACTGAAACTGGTACCCTTCCTTACAGCTTATACAAATATTAACTTAAGATGGATTAAAGATTTAGATGTAAAATCTAAAACCATAAAAACCCTAGAAGAAAACCAAGGCAGTACCATTCAGGACATAGGCATGGGCAAAGACTTCATGACTAAAACACCAAAAGCAATGGCAACAAAAGCCAAAATTGACAAATGGAATCTAATTAAACTGAAGAGCTTCTGCACAGCAAAAGAAACTACCATGAGTGAACAAACTACAGAATGGGAGAAATTTTTGCCATCTATCCATCTGACAAAGGTCTAATACCCAGAATCTACAAGGAACTTAAACAAATTTACAAGAAAAGAACAAACAACCCCATAAAAAGTGGGCAAAGGATATGAACAGACACTTCTCAAAAGAAGACATTTATGCAGCCAACAAACATGAAAAAAAGCTCATCATTACTGATCATTAGAGAAATGCAAATCAAAACCACAATGAGATACCATCTCCTGCTGGTTAGAATGGAGATTATTAAAATGTCAGGAAACAACAGATGCTGGTGAGGCTGTGGAGAAATAGGAACTCTTTTACACTGTTGGTGGGAATGTAAATTAGTTCAACCATTGTGGAAGACAGTGTGTCATTCCTCAAGGATCGAGAACCAGAAATACCATTTGACCCAGCAAACTCATTACTGGGTATATACCCAAAGGATTATAAATCATTCTACTATAAAGACATGCACACGTATGTTTATTGCAGCACTATTTACAATAGCAAAGACATGGAACCAACCCAAATGTCCATCAATGATAGACTAGATAAAGAAAATATGGCAAGTATATACTATGGAATACTATGCAGCCATTAAAAAGAATGAGTTCATGTCCTTTGCAGGGACATGGATGAAGCTGGAAGCCATCATTCTCAGCAAACTAACACAGGAGCAGAAAACCAAACACCACATGTTCTCACTCATAAATGGGAGTTGAACAATGAGAACACATGGACACAGGGAGGGGAACATCACACACTGGGACCTGTCAGGGGGTGGGGGTCAAGGGGAGGGAGAGCATTAGCACAAATACTTAATACATATGGGGCTTAAAACCTAGATAATGGGTTGATAGGTGCAGCAAACCACCATGGCACATATATACCTATGTAACAAACTTGCATGTTCTGCACATGTATCCCAGAACTTGAAGTAAATTTAAAAAAACAAAAAGAAAGAAAAATGTCTGTTCGTGTCCTCTTCCTACTTTTTAATGGGGTTGTTTTTTTCTTGCTGAGTTGTTTCAGTTCCTTGTAGATTCTGGTTATCAGCCTTTTGTCAGACATATAGTTTGCAAATATTTTTCCCATTCTACAGGTTGCCTGCTTACTCTGTTGATTGTTTCTTGTGCTGTGCAGAAGCTTTTTAGTTTATTTAAGTCTCATGTGTCTATTTTGTTGCCTTTGCTTCTGAGGACTTGTTCATAAATTCTTTGCCTTGGCAGATGTAAAGAAGAGTTTTTTCTTGGTTTTCTTCTGGAGGTTTTATAGTTTCAGGTCTTACATTGAGGGCTTTAATGCATATTGAGTCAATTTTTGTATATGGTGAGAGGTATGGGCCCCATTTCATTCTTCTGTATATAGTTAGCCAATTTTCCCAGCACCATTAATTGAATACGGAGTCCTCTCCCTAGCACATGTTTTTGTTAACTTTATTGAAGATCAGTTGGTTGTAGGTAAGTGGCTTTATCTCTGGGTTCTCTATTCTGTTCTACTGTTCTATGTATTTGTTTTTATACTAGTACCATGCTGTTTTGGTTACTACAGTCTTATCATATAATTTGAAGTTAGGTAATGTGACACCTCAAAGCTTTGTTCTTTTTGCTTAGGATTGCTTTGGCTATTCAGCTCTTTTTGGATTCCACACGAGTTTTAGGATTGCTTTTGCAAATTTTGTGAAAAATGACATTCTTTTGTTCTGATAATTCTTAACCCCCCTCAGATCAGTTTGCTCATCTGTAAAATGGGGATAATAATAATCTTCCTCACAGGTTGTGTATTAAATGAGATCTGGAATGTAAAGTTCTTGATATGGAAATGCTATTATTTTTACTGAAAATGTTGTAGGGTCTCAGTATCCTGCGTATTGCTGGATTTAAGGTCCTTATGTTATTTCTGTAATTTCTACCTCTTGGTATATGTGAATGGCATTGGATTTCAAAAGCAAATGTGAAAGGATTCTAATAAAATGGTTTGCTTCTTTAGTGTCATACATGTTAAAACAAAGGAAGGCAAATGTCAAAGTTTGTGTTTCTTTTTATTCTATGGAATGAAAATCAAATATGGCTGGTCAAATAATAAGGCCAATAATATTTAATTATTGCTTTGTGAATTCGTATAAGTCAGCTGACTTCTCTGGGCTGCAGCTTCCTTCTCTGCAAGATAAAGGAGTTAGACCAGATGAGTGAACTATTTCTTTTTCAGCTAAGTTTGACCCGATTACTATTATTTACATAGTATTAACTAGATGCTATGTAGTTATCTTTAACATGCTTGAAGACAGTTATTAACTCACTCCTTAGCCTTTTGTTGTTGATTATGGAAAACTACTGGGTATCTGTGTTTCTACTGTGTGTATTCTTGGTATGTATAATGAGTCTCAGAGCCTCTTGTTCTAAGATCTGGGTAGTCTGGTGGCTCTAGAATAGGGATGACCTTTTAGGAAAGGTCACCTTGCCATCTGTAAATTTTCCCCAGATAGACTTCAGGCCCTGGGTAAGGCATGGGTTCCCCTAACTGGATAGAGGATCAGAGCCAGGAAGGCTGAGTCAAATTCTAGAAGTGAATCTTCTCCAGGACTCAGGGCATGGCTTTGTCACTTACCTACAGTTCAGAAGGGTGAATGAATCATTTCCAAGGACAAATTTCTCCTAAGGACCAAAAGATGTGTTAGTAAGGGGAGTTCACAAAGACTGTGTTTGTGGCAGAATTGAAGTGTGAACAAAGAAGGTCTACCAGGAGAGGAAATACTTTTGATCTGTCATTTATCAGATCAGGAGGGAGGGACACGAAGCCTGCCTCCTCTTACAGCTAGGTCATCAAAGAGTTTGACTCTAGCATTTTAAAATAGCAAAGAAAAAAAGGTAACAACACTAGGGGTTTGTTAAACAATTTATGATATGTTTATAGAATGGAATATTATGCATCAATTACAAATAATGTTTATAAAGATACTTAAATGACGTGGGAAAATGTTCAAGATATAACAAATAATAGTACATATCTGATGAAAACTGTAAGTAAAACATGATATTAAAGATGTAAAAATCTTAATAGACAGACAGATGCAAGGCAGTGGGCCAGAATATTAGCAGTGTTTATATTAGGGTGGTAAGATTATGGATGAATCTTGTTTTAATGCTTATAATTTTTCTAAACATTCTCTATGAAATATGTCTTACTTTTATAGTTAGGATAAAAAGCGATACAAGTTATCTTTTAAAACAACCCACAAACGCAAAATCCCCAACTAGAATAATTAGACAAAGCTTAAATTATCAAAAAGAAGAAAAAAATTACTGGAAAAGTTTTGAAAAAGTCATTGAGTACAAGATACTGACGTAGGTGCCAGAAGAAGAGAGCAGTTGGCTGTGCTGGTGGAATAACCCTCTCTGCAAAGGGCCTGGGAAGAAGGGTGCAGAGGGGTGGTTATGGGTTTCAGAAATCCTGCTACAGAGCCTCCTTTTGTGCCCTATTACTTAACCTTGAGGGACATAGAGAGCATGAGACACCAAGGGGCTTTTGGTTGTCTTACCATCCCGCTAAGAACAAAGAATGTTGTTTTGACTTTCCCTTTGCTTAGGGAACCTCCCCCAGATACTCAGCTGGCTGGCTGCTTGCAAGTAGAATGGGTTTTGCAAAGTTCTTAGAAGTGAGTTGGAGGAGGCTTGACATAAATCAAGCACTGTGTGCTAAATGCTCCAGAGGGCTACCTTATGTTCCACACAAATGTTACATTTCTAATATTTGTAACTCCTTTAAACATTTATGTGGATGTTTCCCAGTTCTTCAATAGAATTTTTACCATTGTCTTTTTGACACAACCTGTCCCCATCCTATGAAAATCTCTCCTCTGCGAGAGACTTTATTCTTTCTCTCTCTCCCCTTCCTTCCTTCCTTCCTTCTTTCCTTCCTTCCTTCCTTCCTTCCTCCCTCCCTCCCTCCCTCCCTCCCTCCCTTCCTTCCTTCCTTCCTTCCTTCCTCCCTCCCTCCCTTCTTTCCCTCCCTCCCTCTTTCTCTCTCTCTCTCTCTTTTGTTCTTTCCATCTTCCTTCCTCCCCCCCCTCCCTCCCCCTGCCCTCCCTCCCTTTCTTCCTTTCTTCCTTCCTCTTTTCTTTTTTCTTTTTTTCTCTCTTTCTTTCTGTCTTTCTTTTCTCATTCTGTTGCCCTGGCTTTAGTGCAGTGGCACGACCTTGGCTCATAGCAGCCTCCACCTCCTGGGTTCGAGCGATTCTCCTGCCTTAGCCTCCCTGGTAGCTGGGATTACAGGTGCCTGCCACCATGCCTGGCTAATTTTTCGTATTTTCAGTGGAGACGGGGTTTCACCATGTTGGCCAGGCTTGTCTTGACCTCGTGGCCCCAAGTGATCCACCTGCTTTGGCCTCCCAAATTGCTGGGATTACGGGTGTGAGCCACTGCACCCGGCCTGTTCTTTCTTAAGAACACCTTGTCTCCCCTTTAATTTCTGCTGGATTTCAAGCACCCCTTTTCCACAACTCTTGATATCTATCAGTAAAGAATAATTCCCATAAGCCCATCATGTAGTGACCGACTATTTTTCAGTGACAAAAAAGTCTTTAAAAATAGAAGTAAAAGTCTAAAGTCATCAAAACAATGTTATATCCTGTGTGAAATGCTGCAGTCAGGATGCCTTGTGGTTTGAGTGCCTTGATCATGTGCCTTAAGGGGATGGTGGTGGTGGTGGTGGCCGTGGATGACGGAGACTCTCAGGCCTTGGCAGGTGCGTCTTTCAGTTCCCCTCACACTTCGGGTTCCTCGGGGAGGAGGGGCTGGAACCCTAGCCCATCGTCAGGACAAAGATGCTCAGGCTGCTCTTGGCTCTCAACTTACTCCCCTCAATTCAAGTAACAGGTAAACAATTTTAATTTCTTTCTTTCTCTAAATATTTTTTGAGGTCTTTCAACTGGCTTAGTTTATTTTAAATTTCTAACAATGTGTGAAATTTGAACATTTGAAGTGTAGTTTTGCTGTAATAGGGCAATGTGTTATTTTGAAAATCAGTGATTCTCAGACTACAATATAGTATCTTAACAAAAGTCCCTTGGAAACAAGTGATGTTTCTCTAGCTATTAGTTGATAGTGTCTCAAGAATTTATTATTATTATTATTATTATTATTTTAATTGAGACGGGGTTTCACTATGTTGCCCAGGCTGGTCTTGAACTCCTGAGCTCAAGCAATCCACCTGCCTCTGCCTCCCAAAGTGCTAGGATTACAGGCATGAGCCACCATGCCCGGCCAAGAATTTTTAACTTATATATAGTTTCTTTCTTTCTTTCTTTCTTTCTTTCTTTCTTTCTTTCTTTCTTTCTTTCTTTCTTTCTTTCTTTCTTTCTTTCTTTCTTTTTTTTTTTTAAATTTAAGAAAGCTGCTGTAAGTAGATTGGTTCTGGAAGCTCTGAATTTAGGCCGCCTGTGTTCCTATCACAGGGCCGATTCTCACTAGCTAAGCTTAGGCTACAATTTAAACTCTCTAAATCTCAGTTTCCTTATCTGTAAAGTGGGAATAATAAGAAACCTCACCTCAAGGTCATTGTGAGGTAAAATGAAATAATCCATGTGAAGGGCTTAGCTCAGTCCGTGCTTGGCTTGCAAGATAAATGTGAATTGTAATTACTCTACCTGAATTGAATGATTTCCAACATGAATCCTGGAGTCACCGCAGAAGCTGCTGCAGTACCAATATTAATAAATTAGTTTCCTTTTACAATCGGCCAAAATGTATTTTCTTAGATTTAAAATTCTTTAAGTTCCCAATGACGATGATGAGGAGGATAATACATCTAGCACTTTGAGCAGCGCACAGTTCTCGTAACTAGAAGGTAGGTATTAGAGTTAACTTCATTTCAGATGAAGAGATTGAGGGGTAGGCACATTAAGGGATTTGCTCAGGGATGTACAGGTGGCAGCTATTGGAGGCAGGGTCTGAACCACCTTAGTCTGATTTCAGAGCCAGTGTTGTTGATTATTATGCTGTTCCATCTAACATGGTGTGATTTGTAATTTCATGGACCTAGGTAAATCCAGGGTTAAATTAACTTCGGAAAATCACAAGCACAATTCCTAACAGAAAGAACTTGTTACTTGGGTGGACTGGAGTAAGAGGCTCATTGAACTTGTTCTCAGAGTTAGAAAAAGGCCCCTGCTTGGTTCAAAAACTGGACTGATAGGGGTCAACAGTCATGCTTAAATAAGGACAGTTATTTTTCCCTGAAAGATACATTGAAAAGCCAGTATCTTCAATTTTCTTTCTTATTTTGGCAGTACAGAGACTGCATTATTTGTTGTTATTCTTAAACATTAAGTGTATTTAGCCCAAAGAGTATAATTTTCCAATCTTCAGAGGTACAGTAGTTGCATATATACCCGTTTATATTATGGGCTGATGTACCAGTGAGCACAAATTGTGTATACTTATAAAACGTGTTGATATAATGAAAGACATGAGTTGGCAATGAGATCTGGTACCAAGCATTTACAGCTACCAAATATATTCTGCAAGAATCTTTAAATTTTATTTTAAAAAGGTCTAAAACTTATTTTAAAGAATATTTAAAATTTCTTAATTTGTTAGACAGTCAAGGGAAGCCCACCCTGACTGAAAACTATTTAAAATTGTTAATTGTACACTAAATACTTTTCTGATGTGCTTTGTGGACACCTATCTGTCATCAACTTATTCACTCTCTTTTGAAGAGTTTTTGGTAAGACTCAAAACTTTGCATGTTTCCTTTAGAATGCTTATGAAAAGGGGGCTAGATGGATCAGTGGTTGGAGAGTTCACACACGTAAGGCCTCTGTTCTCTGCTTTGAGATATATTTACTTTTCAAATGCCGATTCACTTTTCTAATAACTTTTAGCATTTGATACTGAGTGACTATCTAATGAAGAAGGAAAGGGATGGGAGTGAAGGGGACACTTTTCTGGTCTTTTCCAGTAAGAAAACTTAGGAGCAAGAAAAGAATGACAACATAAAAAATGTATGATTCGGCCGGGTGCGGTGGCTCACATCTGTAATCCCAGCACTCTGGGAGGCCAAAGCGAGTGGGTCACTTGAGGTCAGGGGTTGGAGACCAGCCGGGCTAACATGGTAAAATCCCATCTGTACTAAAAATACAAAAAAATTAGCAGGGTGTGGTGGCATGTGCCTGTAATCCCAGCTACTTGTGAGGCTGAGGCAGGAGAATTGCTTAAACCTGGGACGTGGAGGTTGCTGTGAGCTGAGATTGCACCCCTGCACTCCAGCCTGGGCAACAGTCTTACACACACACACACAAAAATTATGATGCATTCTAATCAAATAGTGCAAAGCTTCTTGTGTGCTTTCCCTTTCTCTGTATACACCTTCCATTAAGAAATTACAGATAAGGAAATTCTCTGGTCAAAGTGTAATTGTCCTAGCTAGGTCTGAGAAACCACTGTTATGCTTGTGTTGAGATGTGTATCTGTGTGCACGCATGTGTGTGTATGTATGTATATGAAGAATAGTCCTTCTTTCCATTAATAATGTATGTGTATGTATGTATATGAAGAATAGTTCTTTTTTCCATTAATTTAATAATGTAAATGTAACTTATTTGTTCATAGCATAGCTTAAAATATTTATTCTATAAAGGTTAAGTCCAACCTGATTCCCTATGAGTTGGATGACAGTGTAGAGAGATATTTATGGCTAAGTTAAAGAAGTGTGATTTAGGAAGAGTGAGGAAACCATAACTTAGACAAATCCTTTGCATCTTTTCTACCAGACTTGGATAATTGCACAACTGAGATCCATAGAGAGGATTTTGCTGGACTTTGGGATAGGAGTCCAGCCCAGAACCACAGAGCCTTAAAAGGGAAATGCTCTGGGATTGATGATAGAAGGATGGTATGCACAAAATACATGACATTGGTCACATGTTTCAGGCCATATTGGCTATTTTTCTTAGCAAACCTAATCATGCAGTATGAAGAGAAAAATCAGCATAATACCACTTATTTTTCCATGAGGCCATTCCTTTTTACTTCTCCAAAACTTGGGCAAAAATCTGTCAAAATGGCCTGTTTGGACAGAGCTAATTTCTCCACTGCCTTCCCCTCAGCACTTACTTTTCTGAGAGAGGCACGGAAGGCAGGAAAATAACTGACATTTAATAAAAAGTCATCAGCAAAGCAAAGTAATTAAAAATTTTATTTTTACTCTAGTCTTCAGCCAACGTCTCTCCTGAGCTAGTTGTATATGGAAAGAAGTAATTCGTTTCTCACAGTTAAGGGTTGCTCTGAGACTGGGCTTTGGAAAGTAAGGTGAAAAGATGGATGTCGAAAAATCAACAGGTTGCCACATTTACGTGACTTCCAAAACGCTGTGGCCAGTTTTTCTGTTAAAAGAAATTGACTGGATATTTTGTCATTTCTAGTAAATCTGATGGATATTTCAAAAGTATAGGCATTGCTTAAGGATTTGTTTTATTCTACTACCATGTCCTAGTTAACATATTGTTTTTTAATTTTTTTTGAGACGGAGTCTCCCTCTGTCGCCCAGGCTGGAGTGCAGTGGCCGGATCTCAGCTCACTGCAAACTCCGCCTCCCGGGTTTACGCCATTCTCCTGTCTCAGCCTCCCGAGTAGCTGGGACTACAGACACCCGCCACCTCGCCCGGCTAGTTTTTTTTTGTATTTTTTAGTAGAGGTGGGGTTTCACCGTGTTAGCCAGGATGGTCTCGATCTCCTGACCTCACGATCCGCCTGTCTCGGCCTCCCAAAGTGCTAGATTACAGGCTTGCGCCACCGTGCCCGGCCCACATTGTGTTTTTTAAGGCAACCATCCAGCAAGGACGTTTACAGCAAGGACTGTAAAATTAATATCAATATATCAATACCAGGAAATGGAATGAGTCATTGCCACAGATAGATTAGAAATAGAAATGAATCTGTGATTGTAACTTCAAAGCTCTCACATTCAAACTTTTACTATGGGTGGGGAGAGGATCCCGCTGCCTCCCCTTCTTTAAGACATAGACCCTCCTCCTTTTTAACGTCTTTATTCTTTTTTTCAAGGGTGGAGAAATGCCATATGATTACCATTTGGCTTTTATCTTGTGTGGATATCTTCCTCCAAGTATTTCCTGCATGCAGTGTGCTGACATTTACAAAATGAAAATTTTTATGCCACCAACATCCCAGAAGAAAATTTTGTTGTGGTTTATCATCTCTAACACAAAAGCCCTTTATTAACTTGTGTAGGCATTGATAAGGATACACAATTCATTTCAGACTTTGTTGTCTAAAAATCAGAGGACAGACACTCCTTCAAAGCACAATTGTTTCCCAGCAGGTCATGGCAAGGGATAGAATCTTCTTCTCTTTTTCATGTTGGTTAAATTTTTGTTTGCCTTTTTCTTCAAAAAATTTATTATTTATGGAACTTCACAGAGGTTGGAACTTTTCTCCTCAGTAGATAGTTGAGCTGAGCATCTGGAAAAATTACATCTGGGTGGTTTTGTGACTGACTGAACAGGTCTCTGGTTAAGCTGTGTTAAGATATCTGTGTCTCTTTTACGGTGATTTCTTTGGCCGGTTTTGGCCAATTACAGGGTGTTAGCACCAAAAACCCCAAACCAAAAAACCAAGACAATTCACTCAGAGCTTTGAGCCTGATAATTATAGCATGAGAATTGGTGCCTGAAGCTGAGGGGAAGGTAACCCAGGCCCCACAGAGAGGTGGCTGCATGCAAGTATTTAATTTTTTCCTTGTTAATCTCATTTTGATGACTCCAAACACTAGAAGAGAAGTGCACTGGATAGGATCAAGAACTACTCAGTCATTTGGTTGAGGCTTGGAAAAAACAGTTTAGACTTCTCACTATTTCAATGTTAATTTCAAAGGCATGTTTATTTGGTCTGGTGTCACCATGCAGGTTACACGTGCTTCTGTTTTCATTTCTGGAAGAGAACCTGCAAGGTGGTGGAGAATTTACTTAACTGTGAGCTGCTCCCTTATCTCTGCATCACCATTGTCGTCATCTTTTTCTTTGTCATCATCTTCATTATCTTGGGTACTCTGGCTGACAGTGTAACCAGGTTAATGGTTCCTGATGCTGTCATTCAGAATTACTCACTCATAGTTCATTTTGGCCTCTGATCTAATTGTGAGCCCCTTTCTGCAACATCTGAATCACCTTATTGGCTCACAGTCCACCATGTAATCTATTTGTCTTTCATGTTAGACTTCTGGTGAAAGATCTACTTCCTTGAAGAAACTTCTGGGTACTTCAGCCTTTATTGTGGTCTTGGAAGAGGAGTTCTGATGGAAGTGTAGCTCAACTTAACAAATATTTATTAAACCTCTCATATTTTAATCTGCATTGGAGTCTCAGAGAACATAAAAAGAAATATAGGCTGGGTGTGGTGCCTCACACCTGTAATCCCAGCACTTTGGGAGGCCAAGGCGGGCAGATCACCTGAGGTCAGGAGTTTGAGACCAGCCTGGCCAACATGGTGAAACCCTATCTCTACTAAAAATACAAAAATTAGCCAGGCATGGTGGTGCACACCTGTAGTCCCAGCTACTGGGGAGGCTGAGGTAGGAGAATTGCTTGAACCTAGGAGGCAGAGGTTGCAGTGAGCAGAGATCGTGTCAATGCACTCCAACCTGGGTGACAGAGCAATACTCGTCTCAGAAAAAAAAAAAAGTGTGTGTGTGTGTGTGTGTGTATATATATATATATATATATATATAAAATCAGTACACAAGTATTGTGTAGTACAAGTAACTAGGTAGTTAACTGAGTTCTCTCTGCTTTTACAGCCTCCATGTTTTAGTTGTGTAGATTATATATAACAGGAGGATATAACATCTGGAAACAGATAAATACCACTTGGCAGTCACTACCTCACCATGCTATTTGATGACTTAAGGACTTTTGGTTTGCATACGTTATTTTTATAATCTGACATGTCCTCTACACCTCTCACCTGAAGAAGCCTTCTCTGAGACCGCAAACGGCAAAGAGAGGGACTTCTTTCCCTCTCAAGTTTCTCCAAATTATTATTGTGTATTGACACATCTATTTTCTTTTCCACTAGACTATGAACTCCTTGAGGGCAGAATCATGTCTTATTTATCCTTCTGACCTCTGTATTAGGCACAATGCTGTAAGCATGTAGTTACTCAATAGATACTTGTTGAAGAAGGAAATGAATGAATTAGTAACAAAATGAGAAAGCATAAAATAAATACTCTGGTAAGATTTATGTAGAAAGGTAAGCCTTTATGGAGAGTTGGGAATTAGACTGGACAGTAGACAAGATTTGAATGAATGTTATTAATAATAATTGCTAGCTAACTTTTTTTAACTTATAATGTGCCAGGTAGAATTCTGCCTGGCTTTCCCTGTATTAAGTCGTTTAACCTTCCCCCAAGTCCTATGAGGTAGTTACCATGATTGCTATGATTATACTATTTCATAGATGGGGAAACTGAAGCACAGAGCGGGTAGAGCATCTTGCTTATGGTCACAAAGCTACTAAGTGTGTAAATCCAGATGGCTTGCTCTGGGGTTCATGTTCTTACCCATGCTGTGTTGTCTCAGGAAGGAGAAGGTGGATTCACAAAGAAATTAAACCAGGAGTACTGTTTCATGTTCTCAGAACAGATGGCAAATCTGAATGTGTGAGGTCATGGAGAAGCAGGGGAGAATCCAGTTAGGCAAAGGATTGAATACTGATAACAGAAATTCAAACTTTATTTTCAAGTCATTTTAAAGTAATGGCCTGGGTAAGAAGAAAATATTTCAGAATCCTTATTTTTGGAATGAAGCTGAAGTTATGGGAATGGATGGCTAGTTGAGAGGAGAGGGCATAACTGTAGAAAAGCAGAAAGTGGAGCTGAATTTGGAAACTGGCTCTGATGGGAGTCAGCTGAAAAGGATGGTTAGCTAGTGAAGGAGACAGAGAAAGTGGTGAGAGAGGCAAGGCGACAGTGAGGCTGGTGGAATGCCACTAAAGCCAATGAGGGAAAGAGTTTCAAAAAGATAGTGGTTAATGGCATTAAACATAGGAGGGAAAGGTGTGAATAATGGTTTGGGATTTGGCTGAAACGCCAGTTGGGACTTTTGAGTTTAGGCAGAGACATGGAGAAGGAGGATAAGACTTCACAGGATTAAGAAAAAGCGGAGGGGGACAAAACAGAGACAGTGAAAAGGAGAGGAAATAGATAAGGTAAAGACAGTTAGGAACGTATATCATCTAAAATATCTACCATGGTATTTTGTGCATTTTGTGCATGTAACAATAAATGTTTGCAAATGGCCGAGTGACTTAAGTATATTTGACATGTGGAAGGAGCCAAGTGCTGGACCTGAGGGGAGGAGGGTGGAAAGAGTGTGTGTATGTGTAGCATTGCAGGGCTGGAGAGTAGAGAAGGCTATTATTAGGAAAGAAAGGAGGAGGAGAGAGAGGAAAAAAAGAGGGTGGGGGCAGTTTTCTCAAGGAGATGGGGAGGGAGATTTGTTGCATAGGAGATGGGTGTATTAGAGAGAGGAGGACAAACCTCTAAGAAGATGGGGAGCAAGAGAAGAGACTTACGGGGGTAGAGATAAGTTAGATGATGCTATGGTAGATGAGTGATTCTATACTGGTGAACCTGAGGTTAAAAACAAACAAATCTCTCAGAGTAGGTCATAGTGTTAAACCTGCATCAACAAGGGCTACTGGGTAATACACGCCTTCTCTCTGAAGGCTTAGCCTATTTGTACTTTAAATTCTTGCTTGAGCCCTCAACAATGCACACTATGGCTAGGCTTGACCTCAGCTCATGGCTGAGATCACAGGGTCACAGGGTTCAAACCAACCCTGCCCAACATTATGGGAGGGGCTCCAGTTTCCAGTCAGGGATGTTAATCTTAGCATTTCCCTGTGTGTTTTGGAACAAGGATATGGTTGCTTGACCTTGGCTTAGGGAGGCCAGTCCGCTATTCTTTTGCCCTCTCTTTTTTCAAACTCAAAAGCGAATCCCAAGGATTTCTCAAGGTGGGGGATGTGATTAGGAATATTAGTCTGTCATACTGTGACAGAACTTTTCTAGGCCTTGGTTTCTTCATCTGATACATGAAGAGTTTGGGCTGGAGGATATCTCAGGTCTACTTTCTGGCTTAAAAGTGCTTCTGAGGTGGAATTTTTTAAAAAGCTAGCTTTTGTCAGGTCTGACAAGGCAGCTCAACTACCCCATCCCTTATGGATGCTCTTATGACCTGATAGAGCAAATACAAGAAATTACAAACCAGCCATCTCTGAAATCTCTTGCAGGGATTGCTAACTGGGATCCTAGATGCTGCTAATGTGCTTAGAAATGACTGCTGGATTTGAGGGGGCAATGCTGCCTTTGCTGTCTCCTATTTTCCTATGCAATGTTAAGGTCCAACACAGTAATTATGTAAACTTCTGGGCCATGACATTTACCTGGGGGTTCTGTATATGACAAGGTGATCCTGAGCAGATTCTTTAGAGGTATGTGATTTAGGCAGAATGGAACAGACAGGAAAAATGTACTGTTGTCTTCATTACAGAGTTGTTTTGAATGAGGGATCAGGATAATCGTGGCTCAGGAGGAAAATATGGCTCGCAAATTTGGTTACTAGATTAAAACATATATTTAGAAAATAATAAATTAATAGAGGAGGTCTCTTTATACCTATGGGTTGTCTTTTGATCTGTTAACTGAATTACTATAATAATACACATGTACAGAAATCTGTAATTCCCTGGTTACCTTCTATTTGGACTACAGGCAACCTTTTAGGATAGTAAGATTTGATTTTGGGGTGTTGTTTGGTGGCTTTTGGTATGGGTTCCACTTTCATGTAAGTTAAGGTACTCTTGCTATGTTGTCCCCTTAGATCATCTTTCTAACATTAGGAGATCAGAGGAAAATAGCAGACTTGACCTGTGAACAGTAGGGACTGGGTCACACTGCACCTGAGTTTATGTTGCTTTGGGTTTAGGAAGTTTTGGTCCCAGAGCACTCACATCCTGCATTGCTGGGTGGCGTCTCTGAGTGGTAGGGATGGATTACAGCACAGGTGATGGTTTTTAGCGGTTTTAATATTAACTGTCATCCTAATACATATGAACTTCCTAACGTACATTTCTGTCCCCAGCTGGCTTCCTCAAACTCTAGTCCTGTGCTTCTAACAACTTCTGGATCTTTCCTCCAGGATGAACAAATTTCCTCTTAACTTACCTCATTTTGTCAATGGTACCTCCACTCACACCCTTACGCAATGTGTGAACTCCGGGTCAGTTTCCATTCCTGTTCACCATCAGTCTGTAAAACTGAGCACCAATGCCTTGTTTGACCCTTTCATACCAGCTGCCACCTCCGCAGCTCAGGCCTGATGAACTCACATCAGTGCTCTTGCATCAGCCTCCTGATTGGTCTCTGCCTCAGCTCTTCCCTTGCTCCAAGCCAAGGGCAGCCAAGATTGCTTGCTGCACTCCTCAAGGTTGTGCTAACCTTCCCAAACCAGCATATACCACAACATTCTCAACTGAGACATCTTCAGCATCTCCCATGGTCTTTCTGGTAAGATCCATGTGCCTTTTCTTGGCATTTAAGGCTCCCCATGACTGGTACCGGTCATCTTCATCTGTTTCCATTCTACATAAATGGAATGCTCTGCCAGTTCCCAATAAACCTTCACACTAAGGTCATTTCCATGATCTTAGCCTGTCTATATTTGCCCCAGACCTTATGGCCCAGCTAAATGCGAAGCCTCTGCAAAAGCCTCCAGAGTCATCCTGTCTGGAAACAAGGCCTGTTTCACATGACTGTCAATGACCCTTTATAGGGTTCATGTACCACAGATGGCTTCAGAGAGTAGCTGATTGTGTACCTGCCTTAGGATTTCTCCTAGGATGAAACAGCTCTGTCTTTTACATCTTCCCATCTCCTAAGAATCAAGTACATTAGGTACTCAATTAATAAATGAATGAATGACGCTGTCACAGCAGAAGTCAGAATACCAAAGGACAATTCTCTGACACATCAAAATTTCTTCTCAGAAAGTACTCATTGATTGTTTTTGATAACTTTTCCTTCTCAAAAATGAATGTCTTAGGTCTTGGTGCTCAGATGGGACTTTTTGCTACTGAACTATCTGACCTTTGAGTTACTTTCTGACAGTTACATGTAGCACAATAACTTTTTTAAGAGGACAAGAACAAGTGTCCTCTATATTATAGTGTCTGCCTGTGTAGGAACACAAATAAAGGTTAAAGGTGGGGCTTGGATTAATGCTGACCAAAAGCAACTTTTTTAGTAAATTATTTATTTATTTGAGATGGGTCTCACTTTGTTGCTCAGGTTGGAGTGCAGTGGTGCGATCACCACTCACTGCAGCCTTGACCTCCTAGGCTCAAGTGATCTTCCCACTTCAGCCTCCCAAGGAGCTGGGACTACAGGCACATGCCACCACAGCCAGGTACCACCACACCCAGCTAATTTTTGTAATTTTTGTAGAAATGGGATCTCACCATGTTGCCTTGACTGGTTTCCATCTCCTGGGTTCAAGTGATCCACCTGCATCAGCCTCCTAAAATGCTAGGATTACAGGTGTCATAAATTAGTAAATTTATTAATCAGGATTCTGTTTCTATTTCTGTTGTTACCTATAATCATTTGTCCTTGTTCGAACTAAAACCTCTTTAGATTTTGTTTTAAAACTGTACCTTCTGTCAAGAACAGTTAATGTGCTTGGTGTAACGGATAGTTGTGACATACACAATCTTGGCCAAGGCTGGTTGCTTGGTCTGCTTCTCTTGATGGAAGTCATTGCTTCTGTCATGGTGGCCTCCTCTACACTGCTCTCTTTCCTTCTGGTGCTGGTAACTTCACTGTCCCCTGGTCTCTTTAGACCTAACGGTGGTCATAATTCTGCTGCTGCAAGTCACAGGCTCTGGCACTACCCCTTGTGGTTCTGCTGTCGCCACACCTTTGCCAATAGTCCTTTCATAAATAATCCTCCTACTCTTGCCCACTTTTGTGTGTGCCATCTGTTTTCATTTGGGATCTGGAATGAGACAGCATATAGTTGGCCCTCCATATCCATGAGTTATGCATCTGTGGATTCAATCAACCATGGGTCAAAAACAGTATTTGTGTGGGATGCAGAAGCTATGGATACAGAAGACCAACAATTGCACGACTTGAGCTTCCATGGATTTTGGTATCTGCAGGAGTCCTGGAGCCAATCCCCCATGGATCCAGAGGACAACTATGTATGCATGTTTATCAAGCTTATTCAAAGCATCCCCCCTTTTTTTGTGAAGAGATTTTCCTTAAACCTTCATTTCTTGTGAAAATGAGAAGAGTTCCAAGATAACAGTCAACAGAAAGCTAGAGGAAATGACCACAGAATTATTTTAAACCATAACCTGCATTATTATTACCATTTTTTCATTTTAACATGAATTTCTGGGAGAAAAAGTGAGTCCATTCAAAGCATGGTAGGTCATGAATAGCTTTGTTTTTATCTTCATTGAAGCTCAGAGAGGATGGTGAAAGGTGCTACAGTCTGGTGAATGTTTTGTACTTCTCTCTCTCTTATCAGAAGGAAGCCAGGCCACCAGCTAAGGTTATCAGAGCCATAGACTGTTGAGTCCCCCTTTCTTCTCAGGGAGCACAGTTTGTCTCACAGGTCCCTGAGCAACCACCGGCTTGTCTTGTGGGGGAACCTACCCCTTACAGAGCCTGAAAAGGAGCCAGTGGACAGATGGTCACGTGTTGAAGGGCATCCTGGGCCTGAATAGGAAATGTACGCAGAGGAAAGTTACAGTAACTTAACCAGCTCTGTGGTCAGGAGGGAGGTGCTCTTCTATGCCAGGGAAATCAGCATCACCTTCACAGTATGCTCACAAATATCATAGGGCAAGACGGCTGAAAGTAGAAGCTTTCATTGTTTTTGGTTTCTACCTAACACGTGAAATTCTGTTCAGTCCGAATTTTTAAAAGGAAACCAGATAATTAGAATCTTACAACCTGATTTTTCAACTGCAAAAGAAAGTCAGACTATGATGTGCATAAATGGAACCTGATAAAGTTCTTAGATTCTGGAGGAAAATCACATTGCTAATTAATCATGTATTCCAGCTCTCTAACTGCTTCTTTAGCTTCCTAGTACATGTTCCACTCTTGAGTGCTGCTGACTTTACCGTCTGGTTCACCAGTGTCTATGTGCCATTTTATTTCTCTATGGTGATACAAGAAAGAAAAGGAAAAAAATGACAAACAAATGTAATTCACAAAAGCCCCGAAGTTAAGGATTTTCCTAGTGAAGTTCAGACTGAAATGTGACTTTATGTGTTGACTCATGTCTATGTTCAATCCCTTTTGTACACTTGGGTGAGCTAGAATGGAAGATCCCAATGGTATAATTATTACTTGTGCATCAGAAATAATTTATGAGATCATTTGATGTGATCATGCTGTCTGTAGGCCTTATTTGGGATCCATCTGTGACCTTCAGGAAAGCTTCAAAATTGTAAGCAAAATGTTTTGTATATGTGCATTAGAGGCAAAAAATTTGGAAACAAATTTTTTCTAGATAGGAGCATGAAATAAATTCAGTCTTGCTGAATGAAGTTGTTTTTCTGTCCATTCATGATTTAAAACATTACTTCTAGATGTCTAAATAAATAAATTATATCTTAGCTCTCCCCTTATTTGTGTGACCTTGTTTGAAAAGTCATTTACTTCTTCTTCTTCTTTTTTTGCCCCAATGGCCTCTTTTTTAAAATAAGGGATTGATGTAGATCATCTCCAAGTTTCCTTCCAGCTGAGTGGTTTTTTTTTTTTTTTTTTTTTTTTTTTTTTTTTGCAGGATAAGACTCTAATAAAATGATGGGGAAAATGAAATTTATTTTGTCCTGATCCTCTTCCCATTCCATTCACTTCCCTACTTAATGGTAATCTCCTCCCTAACCCTCACTCCAGACATCTAGTACCATCCTCCCGATCAAGTCCAACTTTGAGAGGATCTAGAACCAATCACTGAAATTGTGTTGAAATTGTGATGCAACATGGCAGAGGGAAATGAATAGTAGATTAGAAGTCATGAGGTATGAGCTTAAATTTCAAGGATCACTTGTTTCCTGTAACCTTGGACAACTCATCTACCTCTTTGACCTCAGTTTCCCCATCTGTAAGATGGGCATAAAGATGACTGTCCTGCCTATTTACTTCACAGTTGAATATAGAGTTCAGATGAGATAAAATAAGAAAGAGCATTTTATAGCCCTGTGAATGTAAGCCATAGATACTAAATTAAGCCAATGTGTTTCCCATATTGCATTTTAGGCTTCATTTTCTTTGGAAATCTAAACATTAACTGAGCTGGTGGGAGGGTCCTTTTCAGGTCAAGGTTCTTTGATGCTGGGAGCCACACCTTAGAGGTGGTTACCACCCCACCTGTGCAGAGGGTTGACCTCGTTACTAAATATGGTAATTGACCTGTTTATAATAGGTGTAAACGGCAAGAATTTTTTTTTTTTTGTAACCAAGCTTCCCCACCACCCACTGCCATTCTCATGGAAGTTCAAGCAACTTCAATTTTCCTGAAGTCGACTATATCACAAGATTCACAGATTATCTGTGGGAAATCTTTTAGCTTTCAGTACCTTGCTCACAAGCAGCAGATAAGTACCTTCTCACCTCCGATCTTACTCTTCATGTTGCCTGTTGTTAAGCAGGAGCTGTGAGGGAAAGAGGTTTGAGGTTAGTGCTTCCTGTCTCCACACCTTTAGCTGGTTTAGCTGCTAGGAAAGGCTTTGAAAAGCAAAGCACTAAATTCATCATCAAAACAACTTGTCAATTCAGTTAGAGAAATGTCAGTCAGGCCAATCTTTTGATAACGTAAGCAAAGAAAATGGATGGATTGACAATGTTTCTTTTAACCTAGTAGGTTTGACCTAGGTAGACCTTACCTGAACACCCACAAGAAGGAAAATCAAATATTCATAGGGAAAGGGCTGGGTCTGCTAATACCCAAGTAGCCTAAGAAGAATGTCTTCTACTCCTAGCGTGAACTGGAAAGCAAAAAGAAATCAAACAGAAGTTAGGACAACGGAGCTAAATATTTGGGTTTCTTCTGAGTTTAGGTATGTCCTTACATTTGTAGTATGTTCTTACATTATTTGAAGTACTGTGGATTTTCAGAAACTCAGAGGACCAAAATACATATCAAAGCCAAATGTCACCTGATATTCTGATTATCAGCTACTTTGATTTCTCCATGTTTTTACTTCACTGTCACAGAACAAGGGGTGTGCATTTTTACACATGCCCCATTTTAAAAGAAAATAAGAGAAATCAGAATTACTGTGTTTACTCAAAGTCACAATGATCACACATATTCAATATCATTTAGAGTCACTGGTTATCTTTTTCTAGCATCAAAAGTAAATTTCTTTCATTTTAGTGTCTTGCAAAGCAGATAGATTCTGAGGTCTTATGAGATAGTTTCCCATTTAGGCTTCCCTGAATTATTGACATGAACCAAGGTGGAACCAAATGTTGTGAGGATATATATATTGAGAAACAAGAGATTTTATCAGCCAACCTTGAACTCAGCTTGAACTCTAAACTAGGAGGCTGTTCGCCACATATTAACACATAGTAAGCAAACAATTTCAAGTATAGTATCTGTGCTTGAGAGCTAACTAATTTAAAAATGATCTATGTTGACAAAGAAGAGGGAGGAAAGTAAACATGAACAATAAATTGGATGGCTTTTCATCAAATGGCCTTATTGAAAACAAATAGTTTTCAAGCTCTTTTCCAGCAAAATCTTAGCACTTTTCTGCATAAAAGCCTTCAATAGATCTTCATCACCTTCAGAAGAGAGCTCAGGCTCTCTAATGGAGTGAACTATGCTTACTTTGACAATCTTCCCTTTCGTAACTCATGGCCCAGCAAAAAGAAGGTAGCTGTAATTCCCCAAGTCTGCCACACTCTTTCTTACCCTCCTCATCTCCCTTGCCCAGACTGCTCTTTTTCTGTCTTTGTCTTATCCTCCCCACAGTCCCCTAACTCACTCCCAGCCCAAACACACACTCTCCCACCTCACCCCAGTCCCCAACACAAAGACACATCTTAGCCAGGCTAACTTTTACTTAGTAAAAGTTGGTCAAATCCATGTATGCATAATCCTTCAGGACTCAGGTCAGCAGTCATCTCCGTAGATCCTTAGCTGGTTTCCCAGTTCCCCCCAGAAGCTTTGTGCAGATCACTGTGTCACTATGTTTAAAGTAGGGTTTATTTATATCTTTCTTCCCCATCAGATCATGAGCTGCCCAAGGACAGGAATTGAGAGCCATTCATTTTTGGGAAATCAATTCTTCTCTCCCATGTGCATCTTAGGAACACGTCACACCCTGAGTTAGACAGGACATATTCAGCAAACCACTGGACTCTAGATGCCATAGCTTTTGTTCTTTCCTCCCTCTCCCTTCCCTCTCTCCACCTCACTGTGGGTGCTGGGAGAGAGTCAAACTGGGGAGCCATCTGAGGTTTCTCTCCAGCCCACCTGCACTCCCTTTTTTATCCCCACGAAGAAGTCCTATTGTCATTCTCATGTTTTTCTTTAAATCAGCTCACAAAGGCAGTTCAGCAATAATTTGAATGTGCATTAAAACAGAATCCAAATAATTAGCAATAGAAACACAATTCCCAGGGGGGTGAGCAAGCAGAATACAAATGCCTAACCTGCATTCTCTGAAAAGGAGGTGAGATGCAGGCATTGCTTGCTGGAGTTGGTTGCTGTTCCAATCAGAACTGACCTAATGTCTCCTTCAAAGTGAAAAAAGGAAACAAACAAAATAAATCAAAAACAAAAAAACAAATTGGATGTTTGTATTAAGACCGGTTGAACCTTTTGATTCTTTGCTTGTTTACTTTTCAGTGCTTTTGCAAAATATTTGTGGAACAAATAATAAGTGAAGTTAAAGTTGTTGACACAGGTTTTGAACAAGGATTTAATGAGATGGTAGTCAAACCTAGCTGCTGATAACAACAGTACAGCCGGATCACCATCTTTCACTCAACAATTATTTAATGAGAGTCTACTAGTCATACTGTGTTATGTAAAGAAGCATAACATGTGGTCCTTTCTGTCAAGAGACTTGGAAACCAGGGGCCTAGGGGAATTGTACATGAATCCAAAGCTAAGCAAATTGAAGCATGTGAAACAAGAGTTGTTCAAAAGGTAGAACTCAACCAAATGTCAAGTGAGCGATACAGATAGTAATCATTTTGATACCTGAGAAGGGAGTGGTGCTCTGTTCCAAGGAGTTAGTAGACAAAGCACGGAGGTAGGAATGCTCAGAGTGTGTTCCTGGGATGTTGGCTTAAATGGTCTGTCTAATTAGGAGGGTTTCGGTTTGAGGAAATGAGGTTGGAAAAGCCTGTGGAGGCCTATCTGAGGATAAGAAATTAGGTTTCCTCTGTTAGGCCACTGGTTCTCAAACTTGACTGTCATCTAGAATTACTAGAGAAATTACAAAATTACAAAAAAAAAAAAAAAATGAATGGATGTCTGGGTCCTATACCTAGAGATTCAGATTTAATTGGCCTTGGAAAACCAAAACCTTTTAGATTTTTCCAGGTGATTCTAAATATGTTGTCAGGTGAATTCCACTAGGCCATAGTGGCTTTCAACCCAATTGAATATTAGAATTAAGTGGGGGAACTTTTAAGACAATATGAAAGACAGTCCACAGAATGAGAGAAAACATTTGCAAATCACATATCTGATAAGAAATTTGTATCAAGGCTGAGGCAGGCAGATCACCTGAGGTCAGGAGTTTTAGACCAGCCTGGCCCACATGGAAAAACCCCATCTCTACTAAAAATATAAAAATTAGCTGGGGGTGGTGGTGGTCACCTCCAATTCCAGCTACTTAGGAGGCTGAGGCAGGAGAATTGCTTGATCCCAGGTGGCAGAGGTTGCAGTGAGCCAAGATTGTGCCACTGCATTCCAGCCTGGATGACAGATTGACACTGTCAAGAAAAAAAAAAAAAAAAAAAAAAATATATATATATATATATGTGTAAAATGTATAAAGAACTCTAATAATTCAATAATAAAAAGATAAATAACCTAACCAGTTAATAAATGGGCAAATTATCTGAATAGAGAGTTCTCTAAAAAGAATAGACCAATGGCTAATAAGCACATGAAAAGATGCTTGACATCATTACTTATTAGAGAAATAGCAAATCAAACCATGATGAGATATCACTTCATGCCCACCAGGATGGCTACAATAGAAAAGATGGACAATACCAAGTGTCAGCAAGGATGAGGATAAATTGGAGCCCTCATTCACTGCTGGTGAGAATGTACAATGGTGCAGTTGCTTTGGAAACAGTTTGACAATTCCTCAAAAAGTTAAACACAGAGTTACCATATGATTCAGCAATTTTACTGCTGGCAAATACCTAAGAGAGTTGAAAACATATGTCCACATAAAAATCTGTATGCAAATGCTCATAGCGACATTATTCATATAACCAAAGGGTGATGAATAGAAAAACAAAATGTAGTATATCCATACAATGAAATATTATTTGGTCATAAAGAGTGATGAAGTTCTGATGCACGCTACAACATGGATGAACCTTGAAAACATTATGCTAAGTGAAAGAAGTCAGACACAAAAAGCCATATATTATATGATTCTACTTATAAAAACAGTCCCGAACAGGCAAATTCATAGGGCCAAAGTAGATTCATGGTTTCCAGGGATTTAAGGGAGGGAGGAAGTGGGGTGACGGTAAATGGGTATGGTCTTTCTTTATGGAGTAATGAAAATATTCTGGAATCAGATAGTGGTGATTCATTCATAACTTTGTGAATATACTAAAAAGTCTCCAAATTTTACACTTTAAAACAGCAAACGTTATAGTACCTGAATTATATCTCAATAAAGTTATTATCTAAAATAAAGAAAAAAACTTAGTATCAATCCTTTCCCCCATCCTAGACCAATTAACTCAGAATTTCTGGAAGCGGGAGGACCTGGGCACAGATATTTTTTCATTTTAAAGTTCTTGATATAAAGCCAGCAACGATTTTTTAAAAAGAATTTTGTAGAGATGGGTTCTTTCTATGTTGCCCAGGCTAGTCTTGAACTCCTGGGTTCAAGCAGTCTTCTGGCTTTGGCCTCCCAAATTGCTAGGATCACAAAGGTGTGAGCCACCATGACTGGCCAGCATTGTTGATTATATAGGAGACAAAAAGTTACTATTAATTTAGTTCTACGCCATTTCCTTCTTACCAAAACCAAAATAAAACACCTGTGTGTATGAATTCAAATTCAGTTAAATTGTAAATTTCATTTAAAAATGAATCTGATTTTGTTTGGTTCTTCAGTGTGAGTATACGGATGTTGCTTCAAATAAACTTAAAAGAAATACAAGTAGGTAAATAATTATGAACACACCCCAAAACAAGAACAAAAAAATGCTTTTGTTTGCATTAAATTTGAATCAAAGACACAAAGTGGTTTGTTGTTTTAGAAAAATTCTTGAGGGCAGGGCACAGTGGCTCACACCTGTAATCCCAGCACTTTGGGAGGCTGGGGCGGGTGGATCACCTGAGGTCGGGAGTTCGAGACCAACCTGACCAACATGGAGAAACCCCATCTCTACTAAAAATAGAAAATCAGCTGGGCATGGTGGTGCATGACTGTAATCCCAGCTACTCAGGAGGCTGAGGCAGGAGAATCACCTGAACCCAGGAGGTGGAGGTTGCAGTCAGTTGAGATCACGCCATTGCACTCCAGCCTGGGCAACAAGAGCGAAACTCCATCTCCAGAAAAAAAAAAAAAAGAAAAATTTTGGAAAGTCTCTTGGTTGCAAAGTTGATTCTCAGTTTCTCAGTGCTTCAGTGGTCTATTTCTTAGTTGGTCATAGATAACTTGGGTTTTGGTTCTGGCTTTGTTTACCATTTGTTTGGTGACTTCAGACAAACCAGCTAATGTTTCTAGGCCTTATACAGTCATTAGAGAAGAAAAAAAAAAGTAATATTGTCATGTGCCAACGATGAGGATACCATGGGAAATGAGATCAATGTGTTCTCTTCCCTTATAGAGATGATAACCTAATTTCAGTTTCTTTGCTTTTAAAGATTGAACTAAATGGTCTCCAGATTCTTTGATCTTTTATTGGGATAGCAGTAAACGTAGATAATAGACCAGAGAGGTAACTCCCCTCTGGAGTCTTTCACCTTTTATGATTTAACGGAATAAATCTATGAATTTCTTGAGGAGGCTATTCTCTGAATTTGGTGTGGAAAACAAATTAAAGCAAACTCTTGGGTATATTTTTTCTTATTTCTTCATCCCACTCCTGGAATGGGCAATAAACAAAGTAAAAATGTTTCACAATATTTTAATTCCTTTACAAAAGCCTGTATCACAACTTAAAAACAAATCTATTTGTAGGTTGGGCTTGGTGGCTCATGCTTGTAATCCTCACACTTTGGGAGGCCAAGGCAGGCAGATCACTTGAGGCCAGGAGTTCGAGACCAGCCTAGCCAACATGGTGAAACCCCATCTATACTAAAAAAATACAAAAATTAGCTCGGCGTGGTGGTGCACGCCTGTAATCCCAGCTACTTAGGAGGCTGAGGTAGGAGAATTGTTTGAACTCAGTGGGTGAAGGTTGCAGTGAGCTGAGATTGCACCACTGCACTTCAGCCTGGGCGACAGAGCAAGACTCTGTCTCAAAAACAAACAAACAGAGAAACAAATCTATTTGTGTGTCTGTCAGGCAATAAAGCCACCTCCAAATATATCACCCAATCAGGAAATTGGCCCAATGTATGATTAATATTAATGTCTTAGGAATATAGATTTAAAAATTTTGAGTGTGTAGCTGTGGTGCTCAATGCCAACAGAAAGCCATGTACTGCCTCCATTGCTCCATTCAAAAGAGGATGCAAATAATATCAAAATGTTAACTTTTGAACTCTCAGTATAATTATCCCTCGAAGAGGTCCTACATCTTCTGCCAAGAGAAAACCTTTACTGGAGATCTGTTCATTTAGTTAATTAATACATTTTTCTTTTAGGAAGAAAAATTATCCTTATATTCTTGTTCTAAGCAAATGATTTTTTTCTCCCCAGGAAACAAGATTTTGGTGAAGCAGTCGCCCATGCTTGTAGCATACGACAATGCAGTCAACCTTAGCTGCAAGTATTCCTACAATCTCTTCTCAAGGGAGTTCCGGGCATCCCTTCATAAAGGACTGGATAGTGCTGTGGAAGTCTGTGTTGTGTATGGGAATTACTCCCAGCAGCTTCAGGTTTACTCAAAGACGGGATTCAACTGTGATGGGAAATTGGGCAATGAATCAGTGACATTCTATCTCCAGAATTTGTATGTTAACCAAACAGATATTTACTTCTGCAAAATTGAAGTCATGTATCCTCCTCCTTACCTAGACAATGAGAAGAGCAATGGAACCATTATCCATGTGAAAGGTAACATACAGTTTTACCAGTGTACCACCCTAAAATAATGGTTTTCAAATGCAGTCCTGAAAACTAAGTGATGGTCAGTGGTGAGGTTGAGTAAGGCCTAAGTGATTTGATACTAACAAAGACAACGTTTTCAGAAAATTTTTTCCTTTTACTGTAGAGGAGATTCAAGGTTATATTTTGAATATCTTTATTTTCCTTTGCTGACATTGAGTGAGAGAGTAAGTGATGAAGTTACCGCATGTGGGAATAGATCATTTTTCTCCATTCGAGTGGATCATGGCAGAAAAGAGGTTACCATTAAAATGTAAGCCCAGGTGCCCTCAAGTAACAACTGGGTCTAATGGGTTAAGACTCAGGAAGACTCAGTTCTATTTCTAATTAATTCTTTTTTTGTGCTCCATAATCTTCCTCTGTAAAAGTACCTTTCCATTTTCTTTTTTTTCTTTTTCTTTGTTTTTTTTTTTGAGACGGACTCTCACTCTGTCACCCAGGCTGGAGTGCAGTGGCGCGATCTTGGTTCACTGTAAGCTCCGCCTCCCGGGTTCATGCCATTCTCCTGCCTCAGCCTCCCAGGTAGCTGGGACTACAGGAGCCCGCCACCATGCCCGGCTAATTTTTTGTATTTTTAGTAGAGACGGGGTTTCACCGTGTTAGCAAGGATGGTCTCCATCTCTTGACCTCGTCAGCCGCCCGCCTCGGCCTCCCAAAGTGCTGGGATAAGAGGCGTGAGCCACCGTGCCCAGCCTGTACCTTTCCATTTTCTAAAATATACAAAGAATGCTGAACTAGAAACCAGGGGACATAAAATTTGCTATTAATCAACTCTGCGATCTTGGATAAGTCACCTAACTTTTTCATAGTCAAAAACTCAGACAAACTATTAAGCGGTATTTGTGAATTAGTGAAAATAAGTCTGCTGAGCTTTTGTTGGTGTTATGTTCTGCCTAAATGTTAGGGAAAAAAATCATGATTCCTCAACCAAGAATAATACAGTTTATTGGTAGCAACAAGTAAAATTTGATTTTTTGGTATACTTTGTGGATATATCATAGGTTTTCCTTTTTGTGGAATGATAATAAGAAATGTGTATGTTCAGTTTTGTATTGAATCCTAGCATAATGCCAATAAATGGTTTTTCTTCTATGCTGGAACAGAACCATGCTGATGAAAAATAGGATACTAAATAAGGAAAGAATCGTTAACTTAATGCGGCAGATTAGATTTTGTGTTCTGGCAAAATAGAGACAATTAATGTGTGAATATTTTGTTTGCTGAGTCCCATTTAGATTTCTAGTATCTATAATGTCCAAACAGAATATTTCACTTGTATCAAGTCAAAGGTTTAAAAATTATGCTATGTTGCTTATAGTTAAGAGTGAAATATTTTTTCCTATATGAATGATATACTACTTTAGGATAGTATTTTATATATATGTATACATACACATACACATATCATTTGTAGTAGAACTGAGAAGGACACCAATGCTCCTGTACTTAGTAATTTTCAGTCCTGTCTGTATATTATAAATCTGAGTAGATTTTAAAAGAAATACCAATGCCTAGTTGCAGCCCTGAGATTCTGATGTAATTGATATGGGTTGAGGAAGGGGTGCTGAACATCATTATATTTTCAAATTTCCTCAGATAATGTGCAGCTAGGATTGAAAATCAATGGACTAGAGGATTTTTGGTATGCTTTCTAGTTCTAATTTTCTCTAATTTTGAATAGAATTTATAGGTTCCTTCTCATCCCCTTTTGATTCCTAAAGATATAAAGCGACTTGTTCATCATCATATAATCTATTAGGCAGGGTTGGAGCTAGAAATTTATTCTCTTGATTAGCAGTCCAATGTTCTGACTGCCATATTAGGCTGATGATTTTCTTAAGGCTTGAAAACATGTATATTATTTAACTTATTCCAAGGATGCAGTTTAGGGTCTAGATTAACTATCTTCTGATGGGAGAAAGGGGTAAAGTAGGTTAAGGCCATTGGAAGTCACCGTTTTGAATCACACAGTAGAATCCACAAAGTCAAGTGAATACAAGTCTACCAGTGTACCATCCTAACGTAATGGCTTTCAACTGTAGTCATGAAAACTGACCAGGTCATGGTCAGTGGTGGGGTTGGGTAAGTCTCAAACAGGAAATCTATTCACTCTAAGCTGGTAATATGTTTAATATTTTTATTTCTTTCACATTTTTCTCTGATGTTCACAAGGAAGGAAATGTACTCAATTGCTATTCCTATATAATTTAATCCACTCTATTTTGTTTTTCAGGGAAACACCTTTGTCCAAGCCCCCTATTTCCTGGACCTTCTAAGCCCTTTTGGGCACTGGTGGTGGTTGGTGGAGTCCTGGCTTGCTATAGCTTGCTAGTAACAGTGGCCTTTAGTATTTTCTGGGTAAGAGAAGCAGCACTGCTTTTATGTAACTTTTCCACTGCACATGCAATCTGAACACATTCAAGAATTTTGCCTATGTGGTTTATTTTCTGTTTAATATATGATGATGATTTTCTTTTCCCCATGCTCGAGTAGGTTCTCTTTTAGCCCGTTCTACTCTATCTGAGATAAAAATCTGATATGAGTTAGATTTCCCAGAAGGCATTGAGTAGGTGGTGAGGCAAAATAAGAAGCTAAATGGGCAAATTAGGGTGAAGGGATTAGGAGCAGTTGCCTTTTTTCTCTCCATTTTGCAATATAATTACGACACATAAAACAGTTTTAATGCGTATATATGTATAAACACCTAGGCAACTTGGGAAGCTAGGCAACTGAAGCCAATGGACAATGTTGGCTTGATCAAAAATCATGAGAAACTTGGCTACTGAAATTGTGTATTCAAACCTAGCAAAGAAACTAGATCTGTTTATCTGAGTCATATTTTTTTCTCCTCTGAAGCAGTTGAATTGTGTGAGGCCAAGTATGGTGCTGTCATTATGAAACTATAATGGGAGTTAGAATTTTCTGAGCTCTCACCACTGAAGTACCAACTTTTGCAAATGTTTACATAATAAATGTGGTGTATATTTCTTTACCTTCCTCAACATTGAATTTTTGGCCTGGGTTTGAACACATTTTGATGAACGCGTTTATAGTTAAGAACGTACCCCTGAGTGACACTTGTTCTTACTCAGAAACTTCTTAGGTACACAGTTATGGTACAGAATGTATTTACTCCATGTTGTCTTTGAATTTTTTTCTAGATGTTACATGCATGGATGAGTCATTTCTTCAATGAGAAATGTATTCTCTTCAAAGATAAAAGGCTATTTTTTTTTTTTTTGAGATGGAGTCTCGCTCTGTCGCTCAGGCTGGAGTGCAGTGGCCGGATCTCAACTCACTGCAAGCTCCGCCTCCCGGGTTTACGCCATTCTCCTGTCTCAGCCTCCCGAGTAGCTGGGACTACAGGTGCCTGCCACCTCGCCTGGCTAGTTTTCTGTATTATTTAGTAGAGACGGGGTTTCACCGTGTTAGCCAGGATGGTCTCGATCTCCTGAACTCGTTATCTGCCCGTCTTGGCCTCCCAAAGTGCTGGGATTACAGGCTTGAGCCACCGCGCCCGGCCGATAAAAGACTATTTCTCTAGATAGTCTCCAAAAGACTATTTATCTTGATATTCTCCATTTGATATTAAGTACATTTGGTGCTTAATGAATGCTTATTGAATTGATGAATTGATAACCTCCAGAGAGGTCAAATTAAGGATTTAAATGAGTCTGCCTGAAGTATGATACTCATCTTTAAGGCATAATCCATATATTTACCTAATTCGTAGATGGGTCAGTAATTTCTGAAAGCCTTATCATGTGAAGTCATTCTGTTTACTATCAGCTTGATGACTGCATGTACATACCTGGATCCACAGTCATGCCTTCCTATTATCCAGTCTTAGATTCTTTTAGACTTTTCTTGGCCTATTGCCAAAGCTTACCTTTCAATTGTTCCCCACATGCTCCTTGCAGTTCAGAAGACCCTAGGGCTCAGATGGACATTTGTCAGGCTGCCTGTTGCTTACTCTGTACTTGCTGCAGGGTAGGAAAGAAAGTGGTCGCTTGTTCTTGGAAATTCTTTATACTAGGTATCATCTTAAGAATTTGCCTGGCTTGCCTTCTGCAAGTTGCCCAACCCTGAAGGTGGGGCTTTGGTATTGTGAAGTATTGCCTGAATTCTGCCTCTGATGTTAGTTGACTACTTTCATCTTTCCAGATCTTGGTGTCTTCATCCAACTTAACTTCTAGCTTTGATCCTCTGTGGTGTTTGCTGATGATTTTAGAGTTTTTAGAATTCTTAGCTCTTGTTTCTTCTTAATCTCTGGACATTGGCTTTTATGCCTACCATATGGCTTTTCAATCCTCTCATTGGGAATCTCAACTTTCTAACTTAAAGGCCAGGTGCAGTGGCCCTTTGGGTACCCCTCCAGGAAAGGCATTCCCCTGTGATACGCTGACCTAGGTCAAAGTAATTTACTAGCTCTGCAGAAAGTAGTTTTGGGACCTACTTTAACCTTCAGTGGCAGAGGACACTGCTCATTATTGAAAACTTATTATAAATATGCATTAGAATGTCAGTTACTATAATGAGACATCAATTTGCTGAGTGACTTGAGTCACCCAAAGGGACAAAAACAGTTTCTCACTTTCAATGAATTTAAACTGTTCACTTTCGATTCAGACACATCACAGACATGCTGGGTTTTTCCTTGGCAGAACTACTAATTCCTAGTGAGATTCATCTTGCTTTGTTTTAAAAAAATTTATTTTTGTTTTACTTTGTCTTACAGACTCCCTGTGAATTGGGCAGGCCTGTCATTTGTGGCCTCTTGTGGTCAATTTGGTTACCCAATAAAAACTACCACTTATCTGCATCTCAAACCTGGGTCTTTGTATTCTCTTACCAAAAGAGTATAAATACAAGTTTATTTATATTTCGTAGAATAACATAGTATTTTTACTCTGGGCTCATCTTTTCCTGCTGTTGCTGTTTAAGCAACAAGTACCTTGCTGAGCTGGGCATCTAGGCCATTATGGATCCCTGGAGTTTAGCTATTTCCTGGGTGATTTTCTGAGATCCTATTTTTGGCTGGTCTGCAGTGTGCCTTGATGTAAGTTGCTGTTTTCCGGAACTTCCTGAGGGCCTATGATATGCTACTGTAGGCAGTTCTGGGTTGAGTGGGTTTCTAGGCTGAGCAGGTTTCTGGGAGCAGCTGCAGATTCTATCTCAGTTCTTGACCTGATGTTGACATTTGAGTAAATAAAGAGCTCCCTTCGGTCAAGCTGTCACAGGCCAGCACCTGTCACTGTCTTTCAATTCTCCATTCACACAGCTGTGCTGGTAAAGCTGTCCGTTTTCCTAGTCTAAAGAAATCTTTTAAGAAAACATTATGTTCCCCACTGCAGATCACAATGTGAGGAATGTAGATAGTGTGTGTACAGGTAGTGTCTGCTTTGTATAATAATCCAGTAGATTCTTAAAGACCAGGTACTTAAGTAGATTACCTTGCATATGCCTTGTGTGTTGCTGCTGTTCCCAGGAAACAAGGGGGTAAGGCTGGCATGGGGAGAAGGGCAAAGGAGGAATGGTCCAGAAATCACATACCATTAGCTGACATTCACTGTTGAAGGGGTGGAGATGACATAGACACATAGGGTAGGTACTTCCTGCACACATATGCACACATACTTGATAAACATGGGTGCTGTAGGGTCTTCATGGTGTTTGTTCCCAGCCATGCATTTGTCATTTTCATCCCACTGCTGTGTTTAGAGTTAGGGTGATAGTAAGTCAGTCCACCATCTGACAATCGCTTGAGGATAAGCATGGGAGTTGACTGTAACAGACCTTTCATTATCTTTACGTGCAATGTGAAGAACCTGAGAATCAAGACACCTTTATTACTGTGGCCTCTCTACCAGCTGTGATTTGGTTTGGATGTCCAGAGGCAAAGGCTGACACTTGGAGGTTTGGCAAAGGGAGTCCGCAGGGTTGGAGTAAGTACTAAAAATGCTTCCCAGGTTATCAGCTGTTTTCTACACTCATCTGGGGACAGACATTTCCTTGGTCTCACCCCTGCCCTGCTGTGATCCTTTGCTCAAGACAGCTCTAGTCTTTCATTTACAGAAAAGATGTAGAACCAAAACAATTCTTCGTTGCAGAGGGCTACCCTGTGCATTGTAGGACGTTTAGCAGCATCTCTGACCTCTACCTAGTAGATGCCAGTAGCATCCCTCCCCGTTGTGATGATCCAAAATGTTTTTAGGCTTCACTAAATGTCCCCTGGGACAGGGATTAAGGGAGCTTGAGGTGTCAAGGATGAGGTTAGGAGGGCTGTCTTGGGCAACTGTATATATGGTAGTGTCATTCACTCAGATGAGAAACACTGGTAAAAAAAACTCAGCATTTTGGAGAAATCTTGAATTTATTTTAGACATGTTGAGTTTACAGTGGCTTTGAGGTTTAGTCCAGAGATACAAATTTGGATGAGTAGGTGACGCTGTGAATGTGGATGAGATTGCCTAGGGAAAGAGGATACAGTAGAGAAGAAGGCCTAGGACCAAGCAGTGAAAAATTCTAACAGCTGGTTAGAGAACCATGAGCTTGCAAAGGAGGCAGGGAAGGAGTGACAAGACAGTTAGGATAAAAACTGGGATGTCATAGATGCAAAGAGAAATAGTATCACAAAAAGAAGAGAGTTATCAATAGTATAGAATGCTGCTGAGAGTTGAAGAAGGTGAGGACTTAAAACATGTTAGCTATGTTTAGTAACCTGGAGGTCAGTGTTTTTTCAAGCCTTTCTTTAGCACTTACTCATGCCCCTTTGACAAGGAAGGTGTGAAGTGCTCAGGCAGGAGTGTATGGAAACAAAACCAGGGCTGAAATCATTCACTTATTTATTCATTTAGGTATCATGTCATTTATGTACAGCATATCTACTTAAGTATCGGCCTGTATGCCAGGAACTAGGCACCTTTTTCATAATAGAGAATTCTGAATCCAGAAATCTGATGGCTTTCTGTTTTTAGATGTTTTCTGGGTCATTTGTAAGAAATGTAAAATTTTACTATCACATTGATCCAGAAATGATGCTCCTAACCCTTAGTCAAAAATTTTGCTAAGATTCATGGTAGGCAAAACGACTGCCCTTATTTCCCTAACTTCTGGTGGAAATTCATCCTGAGGGAACCAAGCCTATGAAAGAGAGATGAATGACAGTATTGTCTTTATAGAAATACATACCCATAAAGAAATAGGAATGTACTAGTTGTCTAGAACTGTAAATTGCCATTAGTTTGGACTCCATCTTTACAAATTTGTGATTATTCCAGACTCTGGAGGAGCTGAAGGTCCTCTTTGGTTAATTATGGAAAAACAGCTTGTTAAGCAAATGCTAATGTAAGAAGATCCAATGTGGGTAGGCTTAACCTAGTCAAAGGAGAAAGGGCCTTCAAGTGTATTTACATATCAATAGTGGATATGTTGATTAGTATGCATTTTGAATTCAGGTCAAATGACAGCATTGAGAGTAACAGGGATGCATTTCTCTAAAATACTTTCTTTGAGATTTTTTCGAGTTCAATGTGAAGAGTCAGTAGTTGGGTGTGATTAGTCATTACTGAAGTCCAGGGTGCTCAAAAAAGGTTAGTGTTTTAGTGTCTCTGTCATTTGACAGTTAATAATATCAATAGTTGTGTCCAAAGTCTCAGAACTCCTTCCATGACACTGTCCCTCCATACTGACACTTCTCTTTTCTGCAGATGAGGAGTAAGAGGAGCAGGCTCCTGCACAGCGACTACATGAACATGACTCCCCGCCGGCCCGGGCCCACCCGCAAGCATTACCAGCCCTATGCCCCACCACGTGACTTCGCAGCCTATCGCTCCTGACACGGACGCCTATCCAGAAGCCAGCCGGCTGGCAGCCCCCATCTGCTCAATATGACTGCTCTGGATAGGAAATGACCGCCTCATCTCCAGCCGGCCACCTCAGGCCCCCGTTGGTCCACCAATGCCAATTTTTCTCGTGCGACTAGACCAAATATCAAGATCATTTTGAGACTCTGAAATGAAGTGAAAGACATTTCTTGTGGCAGGCCAAGTCTTACAGTGCCATGACCCACATTCCAACTTACCACGTATTTATTGACTTGACTGAGAAGTTAGGGTAGAAAACAAAAAGGGAGTGGATTCTGGGAGCCTGTTTCTTTTCTCACTCATCAGAACATCTCAGTCAAGCAAAGTGTGGTATCGACAGATATTTTAGTTGCAGAAGAAAGGCTAAGAAATCATTCCTTTTGGTTAAATGGGTGTTTAATCTTTTGGTTAGTGAGTTAAATGGGGTAAGTTAGAGTAGGGGGAGGGGTAGGAAGACATATTTAAAAACCATTAAAACACTGTCTCCCACTCATGAAATGAGCCACTTAGTTCCTATTTAATGCTGTTTTCCTTTTAGTTTAGAAATATGTAGACATTGTCTTTTATGAATTCTGATCATATTTAGTCATTTTGACCAATCTCTCATTTGGTCAAATGAGAGATTCCCTCAAAGCAGTATCAGGTAAACCAACTTGCTTTCCTCACACCCTGTCATGAGACTTTAGTGTTAATGTTCACAATATACTTTCAAAAGAATAAAATAGTTCTCCTACACCAAGAAAGAATATGTCAGGAAATAAGGTCACTTTATGTCGAAATTATTTGAGTACCATGGGACCTGGCGCAGTGGCTCATGTTTGTAATCCCAGCACTTTGGGAGTCCAATGTGGGCAGATCACTTGAGGTCAGGACCAGCGTGGTCAAGATGGTGAAATCCCATCTGTACTAAAAATACAAAATTCAGCTGGGCCTGGTGGCAGGCACCTATAATCCCAGCTACCCAGGAGGGTGAGGCATGAGAATCACTTGAACCTGGGAGGTGAAGGTTGCAGTGAGCCAAGATTGTGCCACAGCTCTCCAGCCTGGGTGACAGAGTGAGACTCTGTCTCAAACAACAACAACAAAACCACAGAATTTTTTTGAGTACTATGAAGGATTATTTGTTTAACAGTTCATTCCAATCAGACCAGGTAGGAGCTTTCCTATTTCATGTGTTTCAGGGTTGCACAGTTGGTCTCTTTATTGTCGGTGTGGAGATCCAAAGTAGGATGTGGAAAGAGTGTCCATAGGAGAAGTGAGAATACTGTGAAAAAGGGATGTTAGCATTCATTAGAGTATGAGGATGAGTCCCAAGAACCTTCTTTGGAAGGAAGATGAATACAATGGAATGATGAAATTCTTGCCATGTGCTGAGGAGGTGGCCAACATTAGGTGACAATCTTCCAGAAGGTGTCAGGCAGAAGGAGCCCTGGTGAGAGCTCCTTTACAGGACTTTATGTGGTTTAGGGCTCAGAACTCCAAAACTCTGGGCTCAGCTGCTCCTGTACCTTGGAGGTCCATTCACATGGGAAAGTATTTTGGAATGTGTCTTTTAAGAGAACATCAAAGTTCTTAAGGGACTGGGTAAGGCCTGACTCTGGAATGACCATGGATATTTTTCTGCCTACAGTTTGAGTCAACTAAAATATGCCTGGGGACCTTGAAGAATGGCTCTTCAGCAGCCCTCACCATTTGTTCATGCTTCAGTTAATTCAGGTGTTGAAGGAGCTTAGGTTTTAGAGGCACATAGACTTGGTTCAAGTCTTGTTAGTAGTTGAATAGCCTCAGGCAAGTCACTGTCCACCTAAGATGATGGTTCTTCAACTATAAAATGGAGATAATGGTCACTATATTCCTATAGTATAATCTCCATGAGGGCATGTCCCAAGTCTGTCTTTGTCTCTGCCTATCCCTGACATTTAGTAGTATGCCTGACATATTTAGCTATTGGTATTATTGCCATATAGATAAATTATGTATAAAAATTAAACTGGGCAATAGCCTAAGAAGGGGGGAATATTGTAACACAAATTTAAACCCACTACGCAGGGATGAGGTGCTATAATATGAGGACCTTTTAACTTCCATCATTTTCCTGTTTCTTGAAATAGTTTATCTTGTAACGAAATATAGGGCACCTCCCACTTTTATGTATAGAAAGAGGTATTTTAATTTTTTTTTAATATGAGGAGGGGAGGAGTAGGAATCTTGAGATTCCAGATAGAAAATACTGTACTTTGGTTGATTTTTAAATGGGCTTCCATTCCATGAATTTAATCAGTCCCAAGAAGATCAAACTCAGCAGTACTTGGGTACTGAAGAACTGTTGGATTTGCCCTGCACCTATGCCATTTGCCAGCTTCTTGGGCACACAGTTATCCAACTTATCAGATTGTATTTGAAATGACAGAGCTGGAGAGTTTTTTGAAATGGCAGTGGCAAATAAATAAATACTTTTTTTTTAAATGGAAAGACTTGATCTATGGTAATAAATGATTTTGTTTTCTGACTGGAAAAGTAGGCCTACTAAAGATGAATCACACTTGAGATGTTTCTTACTCACTCTGCACAGAAACAAAGAAGAAATGTTATATAGGGAAGTCCGTTTTCACTATTAGTATGAACCAAGAAATGGTTCAAAAACAGTGGTTGGAGCAATGCTTTTATAGTTTCAGATATGGTAGTTATGAAGAAAACAATGTCATTTGCTGCTATTATTGTAAGAGTCTTATAATTAATGGTACTCCTGTAATTTTTTATTGTGAGCTCACCTGTTTGGGTTAAGCATGCCAATTTAAAGAGACCAAGTGTACATTATGTTCTATATATTCAGTGATAAAATTACTAAACTACTATATGTCTGCTTTAAATTTGTACTTTAATATTGTCTTTTAGTATTAAGAAAAATATGCTTTCAGAATAGATATGCTTCGCTTTGGCAATGAATCTGGAGAGAACTTGCTATTTAAAAGAGGTGTGGGATAAATCCTTGTGTAAATCTCCAGTTTAGCCTTTTTTGAAAAAGCTAGAGTTTCAAATACTAATTTCACTTCAAGTGGGTTGCATTTCTGGTTTGTTTGCTTGACTTCAGTCACAATTTCTTATTAGACCAATGGCTGACCTCTTTGAGCTGTCAGGTTAGGCTTACCTATGTGTTCTGTGTCATGTGAGTGCTCAGAAATTTGAGAGAGATCCAACTTCAGCCTTGACCCCATCAGTCCCTCAGGTTAACTGACTGAGCCACCAGTCCTCAGGGCTATTTTAATGAGGATTATTGATGGTTAAATGGATGTCTCATCCCTTATCCCAGCCATTTGCACTGCCAGATGGGAACTATACCAGACCTGGACACTGATCCCAAAGTGCTAAAGTAAACTACATCCTGGAGATTAGAGATGGTGCCAATAATGGACCCAGAACCAGGATCTTGATTGCATAGACTTATTACTAATCCAGGTCAAAGACAGTGACATAGATTCTCTCAGACCTGGTGTGAGGGAGTCTGTGTTATCTGCAAGGCCATTTGAGGCTCAGGAAGTCTTTCCTATAGATATATGCATACTTTCTGACATATAGGAATGTGTCAGGAATACTCAACCAGCACGGGCATGTTCCTACCTCAGGGCCTTTGCATGTCCTATTTACTCTGTCTGGAATGTCCTTCTGTAGATGACCTGGCTTGCCTCGTCACCCTTCAGGTCGTTGCTCAAGTGTCATCTTCTCCCCTAGTTAAACTCCCCCATACCCTGTCTGCTTTCCTTGCTTATTTTTCTCCATAGCATTTTACCATCTCTTACATTAGACATTTTTCTTATTTATTTATGGTTTATAAGCTTCATGAGGCAAATAACTTTGCTTTGTTTCTTGCTGTATCTCCAGTGCCCAGAGCAGTGCCTGGTATATAATGAATATTTATTGACTGAGTGAATAAGTTTTACATGGCCTTATGTAACGGTCAGTCTAAATGTTATAATCATACTTTGAGAGGGAGAAAGCCAGTTCTATTTTTTACTTTCCTGTTAAGAAGTCCAAAAATTCATTTTATTAAAAAAACAGGAGGTAAAATATATACACAGCCAAATCTGGTGAAAGAAAATCTGATGAGTATAAGTTCATTTATGTTTTAGAAATTTTTGTGCAGTGAGGAAAACCAATACTGTTAGAAAATTCATGCCAACGAAGCCACTGTCAGGAGTAAATTGATTTTCCATTGAAGTCCCCAAATTCCCTCTTAATGGAGTATTGGTTATGTCTTAAACATGTCTTTAGTTTAAGACTTCTGAAAATGTTGTCTTTGTAGTTAAAATCCCATCCCACTAGTGACCTGCTGCTCTTTTTTCTGGGGTGATTTTACCCCCAACAAATTCTATAAATGCCTTCTCTGACTCTGATTCAAAAAGCGCTCACAAATGGAAATGCTGGGGACAGAAAATTTCAACTTCTTCACCTGTCATACTCATATCATAGCTGAATACTCTAATAGCGTGCACACACACACACACGCATGCACCTATCATCTTGTGGGTAGGGGAAGGGAAAGGTGCTTGAACAACAGACACAAGACACAAGGTCTAATAATTCATGCAGCACCTTCTGTTTCCTTCATTGAAATTTTGCTCTGAAAGTGACTCAGAGTCAATTAAATCGGTGTGCAATGAGTTCATCTCTAAACTGATTCTTTTCTTTGGTGAAATGAAGCTTATTAAACTTAATAAAGGTAATTAAACTTGAAAAAGATGAGCTTATATGTCTCTTACTACTCCAAGAAAGACTGAACTCAGCTGGTTACTCATGGATAGTTCAATAAGACAAATCAAGTCAATTGGAAAGGATCAAGATGGGTAAAAAAAAAAAAAAAAAAAAGTCAGTTATTAAATGAATCTGCTCAATAAGCACTCCTTTACTGTGCTAGTAAAAACAGTGTAACCCACTTCTGTAAAAAGGTTCTAGTACCTTGAAACTCAAGTTCAAAACAAAATAAAATGCAAACTTTGCTTCATCTAACACCTCCCACCACATTCTAGCTACTCAACTGGGTGAATATTGTAATTGTCCACAACCCTGAATTCACTTTTTCCCTCCAGTATGATAAACAGATTGATTCCTTTTTAAAAGCAATACCCTTTCTTCTCTCCCCTTGTCGGGATCAGAGATAATGGATAAGTGAGAAAAAATTAAAGAAACTTCTGGATCCATTGTAGTGGGGACCTAACCATCACACTATGCAGCAGCAAATGGGATGGTCTGGAAAGCAGACCAGAACCTTGTCTGGTAACTTTGCTTCTAATGTCTGTTTGTGTTTCCTAAACTGAAGCTTAACTCTTGCCTTTTTGACAGTAGTGCTCATAGGAAAGTTTGGGGCTGGGCATGGTCACTCATGCCTGTAATGTCAGCAATTTGGGAGGCTAATGCAGGAGGATCACTTGAGTCTAGGAGTTCAAGACCAGCTTGAGCAACATAGGGAGACCCTGTCTCTATTAAAAAAAAAAAAAAAAAAAAAAATAGCCAGCTGTGATGGTGCAGGCCTGTAGTCCCAGCTACTTAGGAGGCTGAGGCTGCAGTGAACTGGGATCACACCCCTTCAAGAACACATGTGAATGGTGGGGCCTCTCGGCTTTCCCTGATTTGGCATCCCAGAAGAAATACGTGCTTTCTCTTTGAAGAGTCACAGGATCCTAGCACTTAGAAACCAAGGCCACTGTCCAGAGCAGAAAGTCACACACTTTCTCAGAGTGACTTTCGTTCATTTCAGGGTGTTGACACTGGGCCCAACACTTGAAAATTGCTTGAGATGATCAATTTTTTGAGGTGATCAAAGAATATATCAGCTCTTCCAAGCTGACCTCATTCTTGGTGCAACTCTCAGGGCCAGAATGTGTGCTTCCCAAAGCTCATTTTCTTATCTGGTTTGCCTGTTGAAACTCTGTGAAAGACCCTTGAATGCTAGGAATTTGAAGGGACAAAAAGTTGAAGAAAGGTGAATGGATTTCAGGGTGGGAGTGGACTGGATTTTACTCTCACTTCATCAGGCAGAGCTATCTCAATGATAGATTGAAACTCTCCTCTGGTTCCAAAGAACAAATCATGAGCTGGGTGGAAATGTCAGTTGAGAAGAAGAGCAGCAAACAGCTTTGTTTTCCTATAGTTGTGGTTTTACATGGTGATGATGACACACGAAGATGAAAATGTGCAGCATGAACTCCAGTTGTTATCTGAGTGAGCATCTCTGCCAACACTGAAGGATATGTGTGGGTGTCACCTGAAAACAGAGAGAGAGAGAGAGAAAAAGAAGAAAAGGAGGCCCTGTTTCGGAAAGAAGAGCCAGTTAATCAAAGATCAACAGTGACAAGTGGTGCTGTTTATTTCATGAGCTTTATATTTGATTTCCTTCCCCTTGCTAATCTCCATGTCTGAATTTAGTCTCTGTACTAAATATATTTGCATCTGGTGACTGAGGAAGGGGTAGAAAAGGTGACTTTGAATGGGCATCAGGGTAGTTACCATAGTTATTTAGTCATTTCTTCAGTCTCTTGGGCACACACTTAGCTTCCCAAGTCGGGGTTTCTGCTAATTTTTGAGAACCTGTGACATATTACATAGGGCAGACAAACTTTAGGTTTTTGTTGGGGACCCTCTTTTATCCCCAACCCTATGCAATGCTTGTTTCATTTGCTTTATGTTTCTCCTTCCTCTCTTCTACTTCATTCATTCTAGAACTAGTTAATGGGCACCTGCCCAGCACTAAGATGTGGGCTAGGTACAGGGATGTGGCATTGAGCAGCACAGATACTACCTCCACTCTTCCGAAGTGTAGAGTGTCTGCTTTGTATATTACTTCAGTTTTTTTTTTCTTCTTTTCCTGTCCCATATATCCTGCCTCTAGTGGTAACCACTTAGTCTTGACTTTGGGACTTAGATCTTAATGTGGCTACTTGATAGCCTTTGTTGGTTTGCCTGAAATTGATTTGTTTGACATGTTCCTATTTAACATCTCTAACTCTTTCAACGTCATAGACCAGGAATTGGCAAATTTTTTTCTGTTAAGGGCCAGATAGTAAATATTTTAGGCTTTGTGACTATACTGTCTCCTATAAATAATCAGTTTTGCCATTGTAGTGTGAAAGCAGCCATAAACAATATATAAACAAATAAGCATGGCTGCATTCCAATAAACCTTTATTTATGGATATTGATATGTGAAGTTCGTGTGATTTTCATGTCATGCAGTATTACTTTTCTTTTGGTTTTTTCCCCTAACCATTTATACTTGGAAGATCAATTTTTAGCTCATGGGCTGTACAAAGGCAGATGGTGGGCTGGACATAGCTTATGGGCTATGGTTTGCTGATCCTTGACTTAGATCTAAGCCGCAACCTTAGCTATAAGCTTATTTTTGAGTTCTAGACACCTTCTACATTTTTAGGGCCAGAAGGAATCGGTTTGAATGTGTGTAAAGGCTTCTTGGGAGTGATGAGAGTCAAGTATCTCTTTTGAAAGAAGGACATGGATCAATAAAGAAGAGGGAAGAGCTTTCATCTAAGGAAAGCTATTTGAGGTAGAAGAAATGGGAAGTTATAAGCAAAGGGAATGAGAAGCTGTTTCAGGATGACAGAGTCTTCTCTATATTATTATTATTAATTTTGACAGAGTCTTGCTCTGTCACCCAGGCTGGAATACAGTAGCATGATCTCAGCTCACTGCATCCTCTGCCTCTCAGGTTCAAGCGATTCTCATGCCTCAGTCTCCTGAGTAGCTGGGACAACAAGCACATGCCACCACTCCCGGCTAATTCTTTTATTTTTTATTTTTATTTTTATTTTTTAGTAGAGATGAGGTTTCACCATGTTGGCCAGGTTGGTCTCCAACTCCTGGCCTCAAGTGATCCGCCCACCTCGGCCCCCCAAAGTGCTGGGATTACAGGCGTGAGTCACTGTGCCCAGCCTATATTATTGATGAAAGCCTAAACGTCTTGGGAACTGTTGTTACTCTTTTCTCAAGTCCTTTCTACTGTTTTCCCTCTTTTCTAGGCATCACATCCTTATAATCTCCAAGGAAACAATTTTTTTTTCTTTTTCTTTCTCTTTTCTTTTTTTTTTATTTTTAGACAAGAGTCTTGCTCTGTTGCCCAGGCTGGAGTGCACTGTTGCGATCTTGGCTCACTGTAAGCTCTGCCTCTCGAGTTCACGCCATTCTCCTGCCTCAGCCTCCCAAGTAGCTGGGACTACAGGCGCCCGCCACCACACCCGGCAAATTTTCTGTATTTTTGATAGAGACGGGGTTTCACCGTGTTAGCCAGGATGGTCTCGATCTCCTGACCTCGTGATCCGCCCGCCTCAGCCTCCCAAAGTGCTGGGATTACAGGCGTGAGCCTCCGTGCCCAGCCAGGAAACAAATTTCTATGCACAGAAGGGAGGGGGCAGAAAATGGTCTGTGTCAGATGTGATGAACCGGCTTGACTTCCCTGCTAATCCTTCCCTACATAGTATACCCAAATCCAACTCGGGGTGGGTAGAGAAGAGATCAGAAGCAGCTGTCTCCGAATTGGCCTCCTACTTTCTACCTATCTCATTTTCTCAACCTGTACTTGGCTGCCATTTGTGGGTGGCCAAGAGTAACCCCTCATGAATCTACATTAAGGCTCAGCATTTCACAAGTAGCTGATGAAATCAGTATTACTCGGATCAGAAAGGCACCGACCTAACCCTTACCATCCCTTGCCCCCATTCCTCACTCTGGTCTTGTTATACCCAAGGTACAAATCGTTCCTGGAAGCAGCCCAGCATATGGGGGCACGCTAAGCCATACACCCATTCATACCATCTGGGCAATTTAAAAATAGGGCCAAAGGGAGCATTTAGCCTGGTCTGTCCAGCCGAGATCAGGAAATTGCCTCTAAAAGGTCGGATGATTAAGATTATTGTGCCAACAGTCTAGGATGTCAGTAATGAAAAAAACTTCTGGCAGAATGAATTCTCCTGACTTTACACATGGTGTTCCAGTTCCGAGTTGGGGTGAACAGCTTTGGGAAATCCCAAGATTTTTCTACTCCAGAAAATAGTGCTACTATGTACATTTATGCATTGTGTGCCTTGCACAAAGGCCCCTAGTGAAGGGAATGGAGGGGGCTGAAATCTAGTCAAGCTCCCCTTATCAAACTCTGCACCTGCTTAATGAAGAGAGGGCGCCTTCTCTAATGCCCTCATGTATAGGCTATTGAGGCCCTGATAGAATGCTAGCCTTTCTGCCACTTGGTTACTGAGCTTTATAGAAGCTATATCCCCATTCTCAAAGCAGGAATTTTCTAGGATGAGTAATAGTTAAAACAAAATAAAACTACCCCTTTCCCCACAAAATGGAATGGTTCTAAATATCACAAAAATGTATCTCCTCGGTCCCTTCTTTAGTCTTTCCTTCATCATAGCTCTGCATACTTTAATTTAATTGGTTGGTTTTTCTTGACTTACTTTGGGTGGGTTTGTCTTTGGGAAGTAATGAGAGAAGAAACTTCCTAGTTCATGTCCTAGTTAGGCTCTTAGAAGAAAAACAAAAAATGTTTTTGTGACATGAAGAATACTAGGTGATATAGCTTGGATATTTGTCCTCTCCAATTCTCATTTTGAAATTTGATCCCCAGTGTTGGAGATGGGGTCTAGTGGGAGGTGTTTTGGTCATGGGGGCGGATCCCTCAGGATCCCTCAGGAATAACTTGGTGCCATTCTTATGGGATTCAGTGAGTTCTTGCTGTTAGTTTCCGGGAGATCTGGTTGTCAAAAAGAGTCTGGCATCTTATTCAGTGCCTCCCTTCTCCCCTGACTATTTCTCTCCCTTTCTCACTCTCTCTTTCTCTGTCTCGCTTCCTGCCATGTGATCTTTACACACCAGCTCCCCCTACCCCTTCTGCCATGACTGGAAGCTTCCTGAAGTCTGTGACAGAAGCAGAGTAGAGTGCTATACTTCTTGTACAGTCTGCAGAACTATGCTCCAAATAAACCTCTTTTTGTCATAAATTACCCAGTCTCAGGTATTCCTTTATAGCAATGCAAATGGACTAAGACACTGGGCTTGGGGTTAGTTTTGGGGATGTACCTAGAACCCTTCAGTTAATGTAGTCTCCTCTTATTTCCTAGTTATCAGTACATGAGGGGGCCAGACTAAAGAACCTCAGAGCTCGTTTCTATAATTGTTTTTATACTCCATATTATAACTCTCCTAGAATTATCTTCCCATCATGAATACCATTGTTTTGGGTTTCTCCACTATCACATTTCTAAGTCCTACAGATATAAATATTTTATGTTTGAGATTTGTCAATCAGGATTATTTGAATAAATCTATAATTCTCTAAAACCGTTAAGTTTACTAATTTACCAAAATTGTTTCTATCACTTTTTCTTGAGAAAATAATGAATTCTAAAGTTTAGTTTAAAGTTAAAATAATGAATTTTAAAGTTTAATGAAGTTTACGTAATGTAAATTATTACATTATTTTTTAAAGCTTGACATTTTTCAAATAAATTTTTTATACATCATTGAAGTCCTCATAGTAAACTACATCTTGCATGTGATGGGTGCTCAGAATATCTTAATGAGTGAATCAATGGATGGATGGATAAATGAATGACTATCTTTCTTTGATAAATATCTGCAAGCTATTTTGGTTTTTGCAGATTAGATGAAACAGGTATTATGAAAAGACTTGGGAAAATTGAGGACAAATTAGTTTAGATACTGTGAAAAGACTTGGGAAATTTGTATTTTTTTAAATTGTTGAAATGTATTCATTAATATGCATTTTAAGACATTGTTTAGACATTCAGAAGCAAAAACTATTTATCTTTCCTTGGCAACAAACAGAACTCTAATTGTGTTCAGTTATCTACCCTCCGTGTGCTTCTGGGGAGTTCCAGGGAGAGGATAAGGATTAGTTTAAGCCAGAATGGTAGTCCTAGCCTTCTCATCAGTGATTGGTTTAGGCATGGACACATGATTAAATTCTGACCAGTAGCCTGATGGGCCTTTGATAAAGTTTCTTTTTGCTTTTCTCTTTTTTGAGACAGTCTCACTCTGTTACCCAGGCTGGAGTGCAGTGTTGCCATCTTGGCTCACTGCAACCTCCAGCTTCCTGGGTTCAAGCAATCCTTCTGCCTCAGCCTCTTGAGTAGCTGGGACTACAGGCATGCACCACCATGCCTGGCTAATTTTTGTATTTTTAGTAGAGACAGGGTTTCACCATGTTGGTCAGGCTGGTCCCTAACTCCTGACCTCAAGTGATCCACCTGTCTCGGCCTCCCAAAGTGCTGGGATTACAGGTATGAGCCACCGTGCTCACCCTCTCCTTGCTCTTTAAAAAGAGATGTTTGGAAATAAACAGTTTCCTTTCTGCTATAGAATGTTGTGTCTGCAAGCAGCATCTGATATAGCCTCTTTGGGACCAGGAGAGGAACTGACCTGAGAACATGCTGAGGCAGGTAGAGTAGAAAGAGGGGAGGAACCTGGATCTTGGTGACATTATTGAGCTGCAGATTGATCCGACTTGAAACTATCCTTCCTTCCAGTTCTTGTCATGTGAGACAATAAATAACTTTATTGTTTAAGCCCTTTTGGGTTGGATTTTCTATTGTGTGAAGTTTAAAGCATTCTGATAACTTCATGTTTATTGATGTGTATAAATACTAATAGATTCTATTATTTGGGAATACAAAGAACTTGACTCAATAGTATCTTGTTCTATTGACATGTTCAATTTTTAATCACTGATAACTCTGAATAACTAAATGTTATTACCACATTTAGGACAATATCCATGTCCACTGATATACGAAATTTGGGCAAGTTGCTTCTTTGGGAAGCGTTATAAGTCACAGAACAGCAGAGGACACAAAGATCCCTATAAGAGATCATTAAGATTTTCTCCTTCCCTTCTTTTTGTCATCTGCATTGCTGAGAAGGAGCACCTCCAGGAAGGAACCAAATTATTTGTGTTTTTTGTTTGCTTGTTTTTAGTTTTGAGACCTGGTCTCACTCTGTGAGACCAGGCTGGAGTGCAGTGGTACAGCAGCTCACTGCAACCTCTGCCTCCCAGGTTCAATCAATTCTCCTGCGTTAGCCTCCTGAGTAACTGGAATTGCAGGTGCCTGCCACCATGCCCAGCTAATTTTTTTATGTTTTCAGTAGAGATGGGGTTTCACCATGTGGCCAGGCTGGTCTTGAACTCTTGACCTCAAGTGATCTGTCCACCTCAGCCTTCCAAAGTGCTGAGTTTACAGGCATGAGCCACCAAGCCTGGTCAATATTTGTATTTTGAATTAAAGTATGTATGTGAAAAATGAAAACACTGGCTCACTTCCTGATAATATAAAATACAACATATTAGTAAAATCTTCCATGATTCTCCTAGTTCAGTGATCTCTTTCTACCCCTGCGTTACCTAATGCTGACCTAAACTCCAGGGGCCTGTAGAGGAGACTGGTTTTTGTAGAGGTAAAATAATATTTTAGGACTGGTGTGGTGGCTCATGCCTGTAATCCCAGCACTTTGGGAGGCTGAGGTGGGCGGATCACGAGGTCAGGAGATGGAGGCCAACACGGTGAAACCCCTTCTCTACTAAAAATACAAAAATTAGCTAGGTGTGGTGGTGCATGCCTATAAACCCAGCTACTTGCGAGGCTGAGGCAGGCAGGCGGAGGCGGAGATTGCAGTGAGCCGAGATCGCGCTACTGCACTCCAATCTGGAGACAAAGCGAGGCTCTGTTTCAAAAAAAATTTTTTTTTTTTTTTTTTTTTTAATATGTCATGTTTAGGCCAGGTGTGGTGGCTCACTCTTGTAATCCCAGCACTCTGGGAGGCCAAGGCGGGCAGATCACGACGTCAGGAGATCGAGACCATCCTGGATAACACAGTCAAACCCCGTTTCTACTAAAAATACAAAAAATCAGCCTGGCGTGGTGACCGGCGTCTGTAGTCCCAGCTACTCTGGGGACTGAGGCAGGAGAATGGCGTGAACCCGGGAGGCGGAGCTTGCAGCGAGCCAAGATTGCGCCACCGCACTCCAGCCTGGGCGACAGAGTGAGACTCCGTCTCAACAAAAAAAAAAAAAAGAAAAAAAAAAGAAAGTCATGTTTAAAAATTCAAAGTATACTTATATTTAAAATTTTCTTCTAATGAAATGTTATCATAAGACCAAAGTAGATGTACTGGGCCTGGATCTTCATCCTTTCAGTCTCTCCTTGATTTTGGCAGTGGCACCTCAGGCAACATTGATCTTCTCTGGGGGTCCTGGGATAACATATTAGCTTCTAGAATGGCTTGGGGATTTCCTGCTTATGTCCTATAAAAAGGACACAAACTGGCCACACATGTGTTCAGTCTAGTGATGGGCACTGAGAAGGACAGAATGAGATTTGACATAGTTTTGACCTTAGCAATTTACTACGTGGTTGGGGAAATAACTGATGGTAAAGGTAGTATATACGAAGATCTAATTAAGTGATACACAATTCAAGTTCAGAGGTGAAAGACTATTGTGGACTGGAATTCCAATCTGGCCCTGAAAAGCAATACACAGCTTTTCAAACTTGTGGGAAATAGAATAGCTTTGAGAACAAGTACTTGCATTTTTAATTTTTAGAAATATTGCCAATTTGCTTTGCACAGAGGTTACATTGATACACACTCCCACCAGTCACGTATGAGAGAACCTTTTACCCTATTTATTCTCATTAGCACAGTGTAATCAACGAGTTTGATCTTTGCCAATTTGATAGTTTGAAATGATATTTTATTGTTGAGTTGATTTGCATTTCATTTTTATGAACCAAATTCATCATATTTTCATTTCTCATGAGTCATTTTTATTTTTTTCTGCGAACTGTCTACTCATATCCTTTGTCTATCTTTTTCCAGTTGTATTGTCAGCTTTTTAATGTAGAATCACTTCAAAGAAACTATTCCTTTGCTTGTAACTCCCTCATTTTAGAGATGAATAGACGTAAGATGTAAGCTTATTGTTTCTTTGTTTATTCATCAGCATTTATTAAGTATCCATTCCGTGCCAGGCACTGCACTTGTCACAGGAGTTAGATATAGATCCTGTCCTCAAGAAGCTAAGCCCCCAGGCTATGGGAGACAAAGCTTTTCACATGGTTTTCAGGTCTACGATAGAGCTCTACATAGTGAATTATTGTGGCTCAAAGGTGGGGCATCACCTAACCATGCAAGGAGTTGGGGAGGCTCAGGAAAGTATTTGTAGATGAGAGCAGCTGAATCTTAAAGAACAAGGGAGGCTTAGGCAAGTGACGAAGAGCGGAATTACATTTCAGGTAGAGAGACTAACTTGTGCAAAAGCACAAGCACGATGCCTTTGAGGAGTTCAATGTGTGAATTCCGGATGGCTGGAGAGTAGGTTAAATACAAGAGAATATAAGAGATGAGACCACCTGTTTTAAGACAAACTCTTTATTCCAAGGAATTTGGGGCTTATCCCAAGGGCAAGGGGAAACTAATACAATATATAATTTTAAAAAAATTGCTTCAAAATTATTATTTGTAATATATAACCAATAATCTTACATTGCAGAAAGCTACAAAATGAAAACTAAATGTCTTCCTCCTCCTTGTCCCCTGTCCCACATTTCTATTTTTCAGAGGTTACCATTTTTTTTTAACAGTTTCCATTTACCTCCATAACTCTCAATATGTTTATATCCCTGTTTCTTGATTTGTCAAACCGAACAGTATTTACAGACTCTCCACTATGAAGATGAAGAATTCAGCTCACTTCTACTAACTTCTACCCTTCCAATTTTTTGGAAGGTTTTAAGCACAAGAGGGACCTGATTAAATTTGCATTTTGGAAAGATTATTTTGCTAGCAATGTGAGGAGTGGTTCAACAGCTGTTGCAGTAAATCAAAGAACATGAGTTGGAGGGATGCATTAGTAGAAGGTACTTAGAGGACAAAAAGGTGAGGACCACTGGCAGACTAGAAGATAGGGGGAAGGAGAAGGTCACTCCTTGGTTTTATTTATTTATTTATTTTTGGAGATGGAATCTTGCTCTGTCACCCAGGCTGGAGTGCAGTGCCACAATCTCAGCTCACTGCAACCTCCACCTCCTGGGTTAAAGTAATTCTCCTGCCTCAGCCTCCTAAGTAACTGGGATTACACGTGGATGCCACCATGTCCAGCTAATTTTTGTATTTTTAGTAAAGATGGGTTTCACCATATTGGCCGGGCTGGTCTTGAGCTCCTGACCTCAGGTGATCCATCCGCCTCAGCCTCCCAAAGTGCTGGGATAGCAGACGTGAGCCACTGTAGCCAGCCACTCCCTGATTTTAGACTGGTGCAGGTGGTACTTACACTCTCTAAGCTAGAGATGCAGGAGGAGAAATTAATTTTAGTAGGGGGCATGATGGTGAATTTCACTTTGGACACATTGAATTTGATATGTTTGTGAGAATCCAGGTGGAGATGCCTTATGATGCAGCTGTACAACTAATAGAGTTGTGGCACTCAGGAGTGAGCAGAGGCTAGGGAGATAGATCTCTGAGCCAGCTCTCAATGTATAGTTTATTCATTTTCTCATTCATTTAATAAATATTTATTGAATACCATCTATGAGCTACATGCTGGGTATAAAATGATGAGAGAAGAAATAAATTTCCTCACCTCATGGAGCTTTTAAGCTGGCAGAGGAGACAGACATTAACACAGAAACTAACAAATACATATGCAATTATGGACTGTGGTAGGTGCTACAAAAAAGAATATAGGCTTATGTGATAGAATAACAGCATGCACCAAATTTAGACTAGGGCCTGGGAGGGAAATAGATGGGCAGGCAAAGCTTCTTTATACCTAGATCTGCCAGGTGCAGAAGAGTTAAAGAAGCCATGTGCAGAGGACATTTTGAAGTGGAGGTCATGGTTGGGACCAGCCATAATCTTTGTGGAGCTTAGGATAAAGTCCAATCAATGGAGACTCACTAAATATCTAGACATCATCAGTCAAGATAGCTAAGTGTTATTACATATGTTCTATCCCCCTATTTTGACAAATATGTCTTTATGATGACAAATAGAAAACTACATGTAAAGTAAAACTGAAAGTTGGCAAAATATCAATGACAAATGTATTTAGTTATTATCACACACGTCCAGGTCTTCTGTTAATGGGTTGAGATGATTGTATGAGCAATAAAATTAAGACAGATACAATATTCAGTTTCTTGAACTGAGTGCTGATTACTATTCACTCTGCAAATTTTCTAAGCTGTATATGTATGACTTGTGTACTTTTCTGTATTTACTATTCCATAACAGAAGATTTAAAGGATTTATCAAATATTTATGTCATAACATTTACTTATTTATCTATTTTTTTGAGACAGAATTTCTTTCTTTAGTTTTTTTCTTTTTGAGATGGAGTCTTGCTCTGTCACCCAACTTGGAGTGCAGTGGCATGATCTCGGCTTTGCAAGCTCCGCCTCCTGGGTCCACGCCATTCTCCTGCCTCAGCCTCCCGAGTAGCTGGGACTACAGGCGCCTGCCACCATACCTGGCTAATTTTTTTGTATTTTCAGTAGAAACAGGGTTTCACCGTGTTAGCCAGGATGATCTCGATCTCCTGACCTCGTGATCCACCCGCCTCGGCTGCCCAAAGTGCTGGGATTACAACCGTGAGCCACCACACCCGGCCTTGAGACAGAATTTCACTCTTGTTGACCAGGCTGGAGTGCAGTGGCATGACCTCGAGTCCCTGCAATCTGTGCCTCTCAGGTTCTAGCAATTATCCTGCCTCAGCCTCTCAAATAGCTAGGATTACAGGCACCTGCCACCATGCCCATCTAGTTTTGTATTTTTTTAGTAAAGACAGGGTTTTGCGGTGTTGACCAGGCTGGTCTTGAACTCCTGACCTCAGGTGATCCACCTGCCCGCCTTGGCCTCCCAAAGTGCTGAGATTACAGGCATGGGCCACTGTGCCTGGCCCATAAAATTTATTTTTCTTGTCTTTATTTCAGTATAAATAACATGGTCTAATCAGGATTTTTCCATATAATTTGTGCATTATTGACTTAATACTATTATAAATTAAACAAGTTTTCTTTTTTTTTTCTGAGACGGAGTCTTGCTCTGTCGCCCAGGCTGGAGTGCAGTGGCCGGATCTCAGCTCACTGCAAGCTCCGCCTCCCGGGTTCACGCCATTCTCCTGCCTCAGCCTCCTGAGTAGCTGGGACTACAGGTGCCCGCCACCTCTCCCGGCTAGTTTTTTGTATTTTTTAGTAGAGACGGGGTTTCACCGTGTTAGCCAGGATGGTCTCGATCTCCTGACCTCATGATTCACCCGTCTCGGCCTCCCATAGTGCTGGGATTACAGGCTTGAGCCACCGTAAACAAGTTTTCTTTGTTCATTTTAGTTGTTAGTCTCAATTGAGATTGTGTCTTTATCTCAAACAACCAGAAAATAGTCTCTAGAGAAATTAGTTTCAGGATTATTTATAGGTGAATCTTTTCCTTCATATCCTTGCAAGTGGTTTTGTGTTTTGTTCTAATTTCTTTATGTTTTGTTGAAATGCTACTTTAGTTTCAGTTTTTAACATGTATTTTTTATGCAGAAAACTCATTTGCTCTAAAATAAAAATTAAATTTCTTTTTAAAATAATTCACATTTAAATTTGTTTCTTTTTGTAATAGTAAATGGTAACAATTCATATCAAATAACTAGAGCTAGAACTAATACAGAAGTCGTTTCATTTTCTGACAAAGTGCAATTTGTTCTTTGAGGATCTTCTGTTGTTTTACTTATCTTTGCTAATGCACTCTATAGCTTATTTAAGTTAAATCTAATTGCTTTAATAGTGTTTGTTGGCATTCCCATCTGTCTTAGTCAGTCTGGACTGCCATAACAAATTACCATAAGCTAGTTGCTTAAACAACAGAGATTTATTTCTCATAGTTCTGGAGGCTGGGAAGTCCAAGATCCAATGTCTAGTGAGGGCCTGCTTCCTGGTTTGCAGATGGTCATCTTGTGGTATCTTTATAGGGTATGAAATAGAGAGAGGAAGCAAGCTCTTTTGAGTCTCTTCTTAGAAGAGCACTAATTTCATCATGAGAGCCTCACCCAAATGACCTACCTACCTCCTAAAGTCCTCGCCTCCTAATAGCACCCTATTGGGGGTTAGGGTTTCAACATATGAATTCTGTGGGACACAAACATGTGGTCTGTAACAGTCATGTTTTCAAAAGCCGTTGTAAGGTCAAATTTGAATCTTTCATCAAGATTTCTATCTGTTGGCAGATTCATAAAATATTATGTGTAATCTTTGAATTTTTCTAAAGAACATTGTCATTATCAGCATATTTGAAGTCATGTCTCCTAGTGCCAAATACAAATGATGAGTCATATGTGCCTTCTGTATTTTTAGACCAAAATTCTGACTTATGTATATTGTTATGTACATTCTTTCCAACCATGGTATTGCCATTCTCATAGGCTTTCCTTTGATAATTAAAAAACAAAACAAAACAAAACAACATTAAAAGGGCAGGCATGGTGGCTCATGCCCGTAATCCCAGCACTTTGGGAGACCAATGCAGGTGGATCACCTGAGCTCAGGAGTTCAAGACCAGCCTGGCCAACATGGTGAAACTCCATCTCTACTAAAAATGCAAAAATTAGCTGGGCGTGGTGGCAGGCGCCTATATTCCCAGCTACTTGGGAGAGTGATCGAATAGAAAAAAAGAGTATCATTTCTCTCAGTTTCAGCCTGAAAAGTCTCAGGGAACTATTTTGACTTGTTCACCTTACATCAAATGCCAATGGGGAGGAGTCTTTTATGGAGGAAGGGGAGAAGCCTACAGACATGATTTCTGGAAAAATAACTATCTGCTGAGCTGCTGCCCCATTTTTATCTAAGACAGGTCTAAGAAATGTCTAGTTCTTCATAAGAAAATAAGAAAATGGAGGTTTTGGAGTGTCACACTGTTTCATTCACTGGCAAGTTTTCATGAATCCGGCTCCATGGTTTTTTTCCTTGTGCGTATATTCTGGACTTGTTCCTATTATATATCTGAGTCACCACTAAATTCAATTGTTCATAACCTTTTGATGGAAAATGGACCCTTTCGGGAATATTTTAAAAGTTATGGAACTTCTTCCAGGGAAAAAAACATATAAACATAATTTTTTTCTATTGTTTCATGGTATTTATTTGTTATTATTATTTTTTGAGATGAGTTTTGGTCTTGTTGCCCAGGCTGAAGTGCAATGGTGTGACCTCTGCTCACTGAAACCTCTGCCTCCCTGGTTCAAGCAATTCTCCTGCCTCAGCCTCCTGAGTAGCTGGGATTACCGGCCACCATGCCTGGTTAATTTTCGTATTTTCGGTAGAGACAGGGTTTCGCCATGTTAGCCAGGCTGGTCATGAACTCCTGACCTCAGGTGATCCACCTGCCTTGGCTTCCCAAAGTGCTGGGATTACAGGCGTGAGCCACTGCACCTGGCCTGTTTCATGGTATTTATAAAATTCTTAAACTCATGGAGTATTCCTGAACAAGCTCATGCACAGGTCACCTTTTTTTTTTTTTTTTTCTGAGGTGGAGTCTCACTCACTCTGTCACCCAGGCTGGAGTGCAGTGGTGTGATCTCAGCTCACTGCAACCTCCAACTCTGGGTTCAAGCTATTCTCCTGCCTCAGCCTCCTGAGTGGCTGGGATTACAGGCATGAGCCACCGTGCCCAGGGATGGTCATATTTTAAGAAGAAAAATTGTGTGTCATTATTATGTGAATTTGGACATCTTAACAGATAACAAGAGATTTACCTTCGGTTGCTCTAGGAATGTGTATTTTTAAAAATAATTTTATTTATTTATTTTTATGGGTACATAGGTGTATACATTTATGGGGTACATGAGGTATTTTAATATAGGCATGCAATGTGTAATAATCACATCAGGGTAAATTGGGTATCTATCACCTTAAGCATTTATCCTTTCTCTGCGTTATAAACATTTCAATTATACTCTTTCAGTTATTATAAAATGTACAATAAGTTATTGTCGACTGTAGTCATCTTGTGCTATTGAACACTTGCTCTTATTCATTCTATCTAATTATATTTTTATTTCCATTAACCATCTCCAATTCATCCCTCTACCCCATACCCTTCCCAGCATCGTTCTATTCTCTACCTCCGTGAGTTCAACTATTTTAATTTTTAGCTCCTACAAATGAGTGAGAAGGTTTGTCTTTCTGTGGCTGGCTTATTTCACTTAACATGATGTCATCCAGTTCCATCCATGTTGTTGCAAATGACTGGATCTTACTCTTTTGTATGGTTGAATAGTACTCCATTGTGTATATATGTAGCACATTTTCTTTATGTATTCATATGTTGATGCACACTTAGGTTGCTTCCAAATCTTGGCTATTGTGAATAGTGCTACAATAAACATGGGAGTGCAGATATCTCTTTGATATGTTGATTTCCTTTCTTTTAAGTATATATCTAACAGTGGGATTGCTGAATCATATGGTAATTCAATTTTTAGTTTTTTTGAGGAACCTCCAGATTGTTCTACATAGTGGTTGTACTAATTTATATTCCCACCAACAGCATATGAGAGTTCCCTTTTCTCCATATTTTCATCAGCATTTGTTATTGCCTGTCTTTTGGATAAAAGCATTTTAACTAGGGTGAGATGATATCTTATTGTATTTTGATTTGCTTTTCTCTGATGATGTTATGTTGACCACCTTTACCTATACCTATTTGCCATTTGTAGGTCTTCTTTGTTTTTTTTTTTTTGAGATGGAGTCTCACTCTGTCACCCAGGCTGGAGTGCAGTGGTATGATCTTGGCTCACTGCAACCTCTGCATCCCAAGTTCAAGTGATTCTCCTGCCTTAGCCTCCTGAGTAGCTGGGATTACAGATGAGCACCAACACACCAGGTTAATTTTTGTATTTTTGTTAGAGACGGGGTTTCACTATGTTGGTCAGGCTAGTCTTGAACTCCTGACCTCATGATCTGCCCACCTTGGCCTCCCAAAGTGTAGGTCTTCTTTTGAGAAATGTCTATTCAGATCTTTGCCCTTTTTAAAATTGGATTATTGTATTTTTTCTATTGAGTTTTTTGAGCTCCTTATATAGTCTTGTTATTAATCTCTTGTCCGATGGATAGTTTGCACATATTTTCTCTCATTCTGTGGGGTGCCTCTCTGCTTTGTTGATTGTTCCTTTTGCTGTGCAGAGTTTTTTAACTTGATGTGATCCCATTTGTTCATTTTTGCCTTGGTTGCCTGTACTTTTGGGGTATCACTCAATAAATCTTTGCCCAGACCAATGTCCTGGAGATTTTCCCCAATGTTTTCTTTTAGTAGTATCATAGTTTGAGTCTTAGATTTAAGTCTTTAATCCATTTTAATTTGATTTTTGTATACAGTGAGAGACAGGAGTCTAATTTCGTTCTTCTGCATGTGGTATCCAGTTTTCCCAGCACCATTTATTGAGAAGGCTGTCTTTTCCTCTGTGTATATTCTTGGCATCTTTGTTGAAAATGAGTTCACTATAGATGTATGAATCTATTTCTGGGTTCCCTATTCTGTTCCATTGGTCTACGTGTCTGTTTTTATGCTAGTACCATGCTATTTGGGTACTATGACTCTGTAGTATAATTTGAAGTCAAGTAATGTGATTCCTCCAGGTTTGTTCTTTTTGCTCAGGATGGCTTTGGCTATTCTGGGTCTTCTGTGTTCTCAAATAGATTTTATAATTTATTTTTCTATTTCTGTGAAGAATGCAATTGGTATTTCAATAGGGATTGCATTTGGTCTGTAGATTGCTTGGGTAGTATGGACATTTTAACAAGATTGGTTCTTCCAACTCATGAACATGGAATACCTGTTCATTTTTTCCTGTTCTCTTCAATTTCTTGCATCACTGTTTTATTGTTTTTATTGTAGAGATTTTTCACTATAAGTTTACTCATAGGTATCTTATTTTATTAATATTTGTAGCTATTATAAATGGAATTTTAAAAAATTTCTTTTACAGATTGCTTTCTCTTGGTATATAGAAATGCTGAGTTTTGTATGTTGATTTTGTATCCTGCAACTTTACTGAATTTTGTTTATCAATTCAAATAGTTTTTTGGTAGAGTCTTTAGGTTTTTCTATATATAAAATCATATCATCTGCAAATAAGAATAATTGGACTTTTTCCTCTTTAATTTGGATCCCCTTTCTTTCGTTTGTTCGTCTGTTTGCTCTAGCTAGAAGTTCCAGTATTGCAGTGAATAACAGTGGTGAAAGTGGGCATCCTTGTTGTGTTCCAGGTCTTAGGGGAAAGGCTTTCAGTTTTCCCTCATTCAGTATGATACTAGTTGTATGCCACACATGGCTTTTATTGTGTGAAGATATATTCCTACTATCCTCAGTTTTTTGAGTTTTTATCATAAAGGGATATTGAATTCAATCAAATGATTTTTTCAGCATCAGGTGAAATTATCATCTGGTTTTCATTCTTCATTCTGTTGATACAATGTATCACATTGATTGATTTGCATATGCTGAACCATCCTTGCATTCCTGGGAGAATTCCCACTTGGTCATGATGAATGATTTCTTTAATGTGTTGTTGAATTTGGTTTGCTAGTATTTTGTTGAGGATTTTTACATTAACGTTTATCAGGGATATTGGTCTGTAGTTTTCTTTTTTTGATGTGTCTTTGTCTGGTTTTGGTATCACATTAATACTGGCCTGGTAGAATGAGTTTGGAAGTGTTTCCTTGTCTTCTATTTTTTGGAATAGTTTAAGTAGGATTGATATTAGTTCTTGTTTAAATGTTTGATAAAATTTAGCAATGAAGCCATTAGGTCCTGGGCTTTTCTTTGCTGAGAGACTTTTTATTATGATTTCAATCTCATTACTTCTTATTGGTCTATTCAGGTTTTGGATTTCTTCATGGTTCAATCTTGGTAGGTTGTACATGTCTAGGAATGTATTCATTTATTCTAGCTTTCCCAATTTATTGGCATATAGTTGCTCATAGTAGTCTCTAATGATCCTCTGAATTTCTGCAGTATCAGTTATAATGTATCATTTTCATCTCTTATTATATTTATTTGGGTCTTCTGTCTTTTCTTCTTAGTTAGTATCACTAAAGATTTGTCAATTTTATCTTTTCAAGAAACCAACTATTTATTTCAGTTATCTTTTATATTTTATTTTTGTTTTAACTACATTTGTGTCTGCTCTGATCTTTATTATTTCTTTTCTTCAACTAATTTTGAGTTTGGTGTGCTCTTACTTTTCTAGTTCTTTAACATGTATTATTAGGTTGTTTATTTGAAGTTTTTGTACTTTTCTGATATAGATGCTTATTGTTATAAACTTTCTTCTTAGTACTGCTTTTGCTATGTCACATAGATTTTGGTATGTTGTGTTTCCATTTTTATTTGTTTCAAGAAATTTTAAAATTTTCTTCTTAATTTCTTCATTGATTCACTGGTTATTCAGGAGCATGTTGTTTAATTTCCATGTGTTTATATAGTTCTCAAAGTTCCTCTTGTTATTGATTTTTAATTTGATTCAACTGTGGTCAGAGAAGATACTTGATATGATTTCAATGTTTCAAATTTTTAAAGATTTGTTTTGTGGCCTAACATATGGTCTGTCCTTGAGAATGAGCCATGTACTGGGGAGAAAAATGTGTATTCTGCAGCCATTGTATGAAATGTTCTGTAACTATCTATTAGGTCCATTTGGTCTATAGAGCAGATTAAGCCTGATGTTTCTTTGTTGATTTTCTGTTTGGAGGATCTGTCCAATGCTGAAAGTGAAGTGTTGAAGTCTCCATCTCTTATTGTATTGGGGTCTATCTCTCTTTTTAGTTTTAATAATATTTGCTTTATATATCTGAATGCTCCAGTGTTGGGTGCATGTATACTTACAATTGTTATATCTTCTTGCTGAATTGACTCTTTTATCATTTTATAATTACCTTCTTTGTTTCTTTTTATAGCTTTTGTCTTGAAATTTATTTTGTCCAATATAAATATAGCTACTCTTTTCCTTTTTTGGTTTCCATTGGCATGGAATATCTTTTTCCATCCCTTTATTTTCAGCCTCTGTATGTCTTTATAGGAGAAGTGTGTTTCCTTTACGTAGCAGATCACTGGGTCTTATTTTTCAATCCATTCAGCCACTCTGCCTTTTTATTGGAGAAGTTAGTCCATTTACATTTAATGTTATTATTGATTATATTACTATTGATGTTATTGAATGTTATTATTATTATTATTGATAACTAAGAACTTACCCCTGCCATTTCATTATTTGTTTTCTGGTTGTTCTGTGGTCTTCTCTTCCTTCTTTCTTTCCTTCTTGTCTTCCTGTTACTGAAGGTGATTTTCCCTGGTGGTATGTTTTAATTTCTTGCTTTCTATTTTTATGTATCTGTTGTATATGTTTTGATTTGAGGTTACTATGAGGCTTGCAAATAATATAACCCCTTATTTTAAACTGACAAGTTAAAACTGATTGCAGAAACAAACTAACGAACAAGCAAAGCAAAATCTAATAAAAGCTCTACACTTTAACTTCATTCCCCCTGCTTTTTAACTTTTTGTTGTTTCTATTTATTTCTTATCATATTGTCTATGTCTTCAGAAGTTTTTGTGGTTAATATGTGTATATAAAAAATAATATATAATATAATACATTATATAATATATGATAAATAATATATATAAACACACACGTGTGTATTTTTTTTTTTTTTTTTGAAACAGGGTCTTGCTGTGTTACCCAGGCCAGACTGCAGAGGCTTGAACAAGGCTCACTGAAGCATCAACCTCCTGGCTCAAGTGATCCTCCCATCTCAGCCTCCTGAGTAGCTGGGACTATAGACATGCACCACCATACCCATTAAACTTTTATTTTGCAATTGTTTGTAGAGAGGGGGTTTCACCATGTTGCCTAGGCTGGTCTTGAACTCTTGGAGCTCAAGTGGTCTGCCTGCCTTGGCCTCCCGAAGTGCTGGGATTACAGGCATGAGCTACCACACCTAGCCTATAGTTATTATATTTAGTAGGTTTATCTTTTAGTCTTTCTACTCAAAATATGAGTAGTTTATACATCACAATTACAATGTTGTAATATTCTGTGTACTTACTATTACCAGTGAGTTTTCTACCTTCAGATGAATTTTTATTGCACATTAATATTCTTTTCTTTCAGATTAAAAACTCCGTTTAGCATTTCTTGTAGGACTGGTGTTGATGAAGTCCCTCAGTTTTTGTTTGCCTGGGAAAGTCTTTATTTCTCCACTATGTTTGAAGGATATTTCCACCAGATATACTATTCTAGGATAAAAGTTTTTTCCTTCATCATTTTAAATATGTCATGCCACTCTATCCCGGCCTGTATGTTTTACACTGAAGAGTCTGCTCCCAGACATATTGAAACTCCATTATATGCTATTTCTTTCTTTTTTTTTTTTGAGACGGAGTCTTGCTCTGTGGCCCGGGCTGGAGTGCAGTGGCCGGATCTCAGCTCACTGCAATCTCTGCCTCCCGGGTTTACGCCATTCTCCTGCCTCAGCCTCCCGAGTAGCTGGGACTACAGGCTCCCGCCACCTCGCCCGGCTAGTTTTTTGTATTTTTTAGTAGAGACGGGGTTTTACCATGTTAGTCAGGATGGTCTTGATCTCCTGACCTCGAGATCCGCCCTCCTCGGCCTCCCAAAGTGCTGGGATTACAGGCTTGAGCCACCGCTGCCCAGCCTTATGCTATTTATTTGTTTTGCTGCTTTTAGGATCCTTTCTTTATTCTTGACCTTTGAGAATTTGATTATTAAATGCCTTAAAATAGTCTTATTTGGGTTAAATCTGCTTGGTGTTCTATAATCCTCTTGTACTTGAATATTTATATATTTCTCTAGGTTTGGAAAATTCCCTTTTTCTATCCCTCTGAATAAACTTTTCACTCCAATCTCTCTCTCTCTCTTCGTTAAGGCCAATAACTCTTAGATTTGCCCTTCCAAAGCTATTTTCTGGATCTTGTAGGCGTGCTTCATTCTTTTTTCTCCTCTCACTGTGTATTTTCAAATAGCCTGTCTTCAAGATTATGAATTCTTTCTTCTGCTTGATCAATTCTGCTGTTGAGAGACTGATGCATTCCTTAATATGTCAACTGTAATTTTCAGCTCCAGAATTTCTGCTGGGTTTTTAAAAATTTTTTCAATCTCCTTGTTAAATTTATCTGATAGGATTTTGAATTCCTTCTTTATATTATCATGAATTTCACTGAGCTTTCCCAAAACACATATTTTGAATTATCTATCTGAAAGGTCACATATTTCTGTCACTCCGGGATTGGTCACTGGTGCCTGATTTAGTTGATTTGGAGTGGTCATGTTTTCTTGGATGATCTTGATGCTTGTGGAAATTTATCGTTGTTTGGGCATTGTGGAGTTTGGTATTTATTGTAGTTTTCACAGTCTGGGCTTGTTTGTACCTGTCCTTTTTGGGAAGGCTTTCCAAGTATTCAAAGAAAATTGAGTGTTGTGATTTAAATCCTTGATCACTATAACCAGACTTGCATTAGCAGGCACCCTAAGTCCAGCAATGCCGTGACTCTTGCAGACTCATAGAGGTACCATCTTGGTGGTCTTGGATAAGATCCAGGAGGATCCCTAGATTACCAGGCAGAGACTCTTGTTCTCTTCCCTTACTTTCCCCTAAACAAATGAAGTCATGAAGTCCCGTTCTCCATGCTGAGCTGCCTGGAATTGGGGGAGGGGTGGCACAAGCACCATTGTGGCCATCAGCACTGGGACTATACTGACTCAGACTCAAAGCTAGCACAGCACACTGAGTCTTACACAAGGCCTGCAGTGACTACTGCCTGTCTACTGCAAATGTTCACTCAAGGCCAAGGGCTCTTCAGTCGGCAGGTGGTGAATCCATCCAGGCTTGTGTCTTTTTCTTCAGGGTGGTGAGCTCCCCCTGGCCCAGGGAAGGTCCAGAAATGCCATCGGCAGCCAGGGCCTGGAGTCAGGAACCTGAGGAATCTGCTTGGTGCTCTACCCTACTGCAGCTGAGCTGACACCCAAGCCACAATATAAAGTCTTTTCCACTCTTCCTTTTCCTTTCCTTATGCAGAAGGAGTTTCTTTCCCTGTCCACCACTGCCCCAGGCCCATGACAAATACTGTCAGGCTATGGCTGATGTTTACTCAAAGCCCAAGGGCTTTTCAGTCAGCTTGTGGTGAGTGCGGCCATGCTTGGGTCTCTCCTTTCAGGGCATTGGGCTCCCCTTTAGCCTAGAGCAGGTCTAGAAATGCCTTCCAGGAATGAAGGCCTGGAATCTGGGACCCCAAGAGCCTGCTCAGTGCTCTACCCTATGTAGCTGAGCTGGTCCCCAAGCTGCAAGACAAAGTTCCCTTTAATTTTCCCTCTGCTTTCCTCAAGCAGAAGGAGTCTCTCCCTGAGGCCACCACAGCTTGGAATGCACTGAGTTACAGCAGAAGCCAGCATGGCTCTGAGTCTCGCCCAAGGCCTGTGGTAAGTACTGCCTGGCTACCACTGATGTTTACTTAAGGCCAAAGGGTTCTTTAGTCAGCAGGTGATTAATCCTGCCAGGACTGGGTCCTTTCCTTCAAGGCAGCAGTTTCTGTTCTGGACCTAAATGTATCTAGAAATGTTTTTCAGGAGCTAGAGCCTGGAATGGGGGCCTCAGGACTCTGCCTGGTGCCATAGCCTGCTGTGGGTGAGTTGGTATCCAAGTTGCAAGAAAAGGTCCTCTTTACTCTCCCTGTGCCTCTCCTCAAACAGAAGGAAGGACCCTCTCCTGGAGCTACGAGCTCTGCTGCCTTGGGCTGGGAAGGGGTGATGCAAACACTCTCTTGGCTGCTTTGTCTCACTAGGTGTCTCACTAGGTCGCATGCCCCACAAGTCCACTGGCTTCAAGCCACATGGCATCAGTACTTGCTTAGGAATTGCAGTCCTTGTGGCCTAGACTACCTTTCAAGTTTATTTAGGACCCCAGAGTACTTTAGCCTGAAGTGGTGGGGCTTGCTGGAACTCGGGTTCTGACCACTGGGATGGGCAATTCTCCTCTGGCTAGGGTTGGTCTAAATGCTCCCTCTGTGGGTTCTGGTTGAATTCTGCCCCGTGTTGCTTTCTGCTGTGGCAATGAGTTCCAACGTGAAGTCCCACAATCACTGCACTCTTTCTCCTCCAAGCACACACATTTTCTCTCTGCTGCTGCCAGGCTATGGGGAAGGGGTGGTGTCAGTGATTCAAGACTATCTTTATTACCTTCTTCAGTGTCCCTTTCCTTGATATGATGTGAAAACCAGGCACTGTGAAGGAATGTGTATTTTTGAATCTATTATCATGTTGAATCAACCCACAGGAAGATACACAAATCTAACGTCATTTCTGTTCAAACAAACAAAAAAATTCAGTTAGTTGTTGTGCATTTGTGATGTTTGACATACTATCAACGAGACACTTGGATATAATGTTTGTTAATTTGTTTTCAGTCTTGAAAGATTTCTGGGTAGAAGAGAGATAAATAGTTTCATTTTATGAGGCCCAGAAGTATAGAATAAGGACCAATTACTTGAATTCTCAGAAGAACCAATTTAAGACAGTTGAAGCCCCTCTCTCTTTCATTCCAAAATGGCAAGAGATGTATGTTGAAAGCAAGAATAAAGGGTTTTGGTTGGGCTCAAGAGGCGTCATCTGTTTAAAATATGGCAATGGGGTGTATTGTCCTCAAATTCCTCAACCCAGGTCAAAGTGTTAGGGAGAGAGGCCTGGTCTACTAATGGGTACATGGTATTCCCCTATCTAACATCAGGGCCTTGGTTAACAACTCATTGCTTATACAAGGGACAGAAGCTTCTTCTTAACTCCATTTCCAAACTTCCTAAAAGAGCAGTGTGGGGAAATGATGATTCCTTGCTTTAATTTATACTGCCTATTTCCCTTCCACCTATACATGAAAGGCAGGAGAGTCAAATTCCAGTAGAAGTGGCACTTTCTTCTTACATAGTAGGATGAAGTAATTATCTTTGTCATGTTATAAGACTCTAATTGACATCAGAGTTGACTATATGCCTTGGACATCTCTTATGTATCACTGTAAATCTCAACCTTGCCTGTCTTTTTCCTCCTCCTGTTGAGGCAAGCAGTTTGCAGTTTCAACCTGACAGTACCTCATCTCAGATGCCCTCTGAATGCTGCTCACCTGCTCTGGGGCTTCTGAGCTGATACCTTTGTGTATATTCCTCAGAAACACTGTTGGTGCCCATATATGCTTGGCAGATTCGATTATGACTTTCAATCTTCACTCCCTCCCTGTAATAGAATTATACATTGAAACTTATTGTCAAGTGTTTTTATTTTTAGTACCTCCCAGTAGAAGAGATAGAGATTTTATCTCTGCCTCCTTGACTTTGGGTTTGGCTATATGACTTACTTTGGCCTATGGAATGTGAGTGCATGGGATGCAAGCAGAAGCTGTAAATGTCTGTGTTGTTTGACTTGGTCTCATGTTTCTGCCATTCACCATGAGAAAGCATGGACCAGGAAGTTTCTGGTCCTAGGAGAAGATACATATGGAGTAGAATTGAACCCAACCCATTCACAGACTGGAATGGAGCATGGTCAGCTGACCTACAGACCCAGGAGTGAAAAACTGACATTTGTTTTGTAAGCTTTTAAAATTTGGGGTTGTTTGTTATGTAGTATTGTTGCAGTAATAGTTGGTGATACGGTTTGGATCTGTGTCCCTGCCCAAATCTCATGTCAAATTGTAATTCCCAGGGTTGGAGGAGGGGCCTGGTGGGAGGTGATTGGATCGTGGGGCTGATTTCCCCCTTGCTGTTCTTGTGATAGTGAGTTCTCACAAGATCTGCCTGTGTAAAAGTGTGTAGCCCCTCCCCTTCATTCTCTTCCTTCTACTCTGGCCATCTAAGATGTACCTGCTTCATCTTCACCTTTTGCCATTATTGAAAGTTTCCTGAGGACTCCCCAGCCATGTTACCTGTATATCTTGCAGAATCATGAGTCAATGAAACCTCTTTTCTTTATACATTACCCAGTCTCAGGTATTTACCCTTGACTTGGCTTTCCATTCTTCCAGGTTTTGTGTCACCTTGCTACGACTACTGCCTCCTGGATTCACTCCCCAGTAAAGTATTCATATAGACATCTTTGTTTCCCACTTTGCTTTTTGAGGAACCCAAGCTAAGACACTCCATGTTTACTTCTAATTTTCATTAATTACAGGTTTATATACATTGTTCAGATATTGGAGGCTCCAAAGTGTTCACCACCCCAACCTCCAACACTTTTGCCAGCAATTAGTCACATTCTTTAGGTCTTCTTTGAACAAGCCTAGGGGGCTTCAGGGAATGTGTCGGAAGGCTAATGAGAAGATATTGACCTGATTTGAGACTAAATTTTATTTTATCTTCCAGTCTATCTGAATCCAAAGCCTCCTCTGTCAGTTATCAACAGAGCCCTTGCTATCGCCTACCCCAAGCCTCTTTCTTCTTAGACAGCTAGCAATCCCAGCAATAAGAATGTACTCTGTAACTCTTGGAGAATTTTCCCAAGATGGAATGGACTAACTAGGGAAGCAAGGAGTTCCTCATCACTGAAGAGGAGTTAAGGAAGCTGGGTGATCATTTGTGAACTATGTAGGAATTAAATAAGTAAAAAATCATAGCTATCATTTATTTAGTGCTAGGCACATTGTTAAATATCTTAAATATACTAGCTCAAGTCTTCACAATAACCCTTCACACTATTTTCTTCATTTTTTTTATCTGAGGGAATTGAGAGTCTGGGAGGTTAAGTAACTTGTTTAAGGTCTGTGACCAGGAAATGACAAGGCCAACCCAGTTTGTCCTGCTTCCAAGCCTATTCTCTTCTGCCAAGTACAGATGACATTTTAATTATGGGCTAGGGGCTTAAATCAACTTGACCTTAAGATCTCTTCTATTTCAGACTCTACAAGTCTACTAACTTCTGCATCAAAGCACAATAGCAAAAGGAGATGATATAATACTGTATGAGGTTTCCTTCCCACCTGTTTTCCTTCCTTTAAAATTGAAAAGATTAACACATCATAACTTTTTTAACAAACGAGTGAGTATAGTGGTTTTCACACTCAAATCACACCCAAGGTTGTTTTCTGATTCCAGACAGGTTTTTGCAGAATGTAGTCATTTATAAATTAGGTGAGGCTTCTGCTTGACTCTTCTGGCTGGAGTGGAGAAAATGAGCCATGAAGGTCTGTGGGAGTGTGGGGGTCATGCTGGGGGAGGTATAGGTGATGTTTTCAAGGACAACTACCACAGTCAGAGATATCCTACACCTGGGTGGCCTCTGGGTGTTTGGGAAAGATTATAAGTACTAAATATAACACAAAAGGAAAAAAGAGGGGCAACAGAGTTGGGTTTGGCCTAAGAGCTTATGATCTGACTCATAGACACCTGAAAACATTCGAGAGAAGGGGAGGAAGGTGTGTGCTTTGGGAGGATATGAGTGCACGCACGTAGGACAGTACATCTGTCACTTTGAGAGTGTACTGGAACATTTTCATGCCCTAATGACGTGAGTGTTACTTGGGCTCTTCTAAGGACTAAAATGTGCTAAGTGCAAACACCGACTATGTGCTTTTTTTTCTCGACCTCTGAACTTTTTATTGCCCTCCTGTTCCCCAAAGGGCACCCTGCTTCTGGGGCTTAGTGTCTCAGAACTTTGGTGTCATCGGTCTCAGACGTCACTTTGCCGTCCACTATCGGGCAAGTGGGGGTCTTTTGGATGGTTTGCATGGAGCTGCTGTTGTCAAGGGCATCACCAAAATTGAGTCCTCCCCATCTTCCAGCAGGCAGCGGTAGGTGGCGATCTCAGCCTCCAGCTTGACCTTGATGTTCAGCATGGCCTGGTACTCCTGGGCCTGTCCCTCTGCCTAGGTCTGTGCCAGCTCTGACTCCAGGTGCAGCAAGACCCCATTGAACTGTTCCATCTGCAGAGTGTAGCGGGCCTCCACCTGCCTCAGGCTGTTCTCCACGCTGGCCTTCAGATTTTTCATCCAGTCCAGGTTGATACCCAAGGACTGGACTGTATATGTCAGCTCTGTGAGCATCATCGCAGCAGCTCCAACCTCAGCGGACTGCATGGTAACCACTGTGGTGCTCTCCTCAGTCTTCTGAGACCAGTACTTGTCTAGCTCCTCTCACTTCTTCTGAGTCGGCTCATTGTATTGGGCCTGCATGTCCGCCATGACCTTGGCGAGGGCCTGAGATTTGGGGTTATCTACTGCCATGGTCAACAGAGCTAGCAATCTGAGCTTTTAGGCCTTTCCCTTCCTCTTCATGGTTCTTCAGGAAGAGCAGCTCCTCCTTGAGAGCCTTGAGATCTGTCTCCAGCTGCAGCTGAGTGACACTGATGTCATCAATGACCTTGTGGAGCCCATAGATGTCGTTCCTCACAGGCTGGCACATGACCAGCTCTGTCTCATACTTGACTCTAAAGTCATCAGCAGCAAGACATGCATTGCTGATCTGCAGAATGATGTGGGCATTGTCCACAGTATTTTCGAAGATCTGAGTCCTCAGGTCCTCGATGGTCTCAAAGTAGTGGCCCCAGTCTCTGACCTACAGTAGCTTCTTTTTCAGGTGCTCCCAGATTTTACTCTTCAGCTTCCAGTTTTCTGTCTCCAGGTTCCTCACTCTGTACAGCTAGAGAAAGGCCAGGGGGTCATTTAAGCTTTGCATGGTCTCCTTCTCATTCTGGATGCCTCCCATTCCTGCCACACCCCCAACCATCCCTGCAGCCACATTCCTGTGTGCCTGGTATTTGTAGGTTCTCGGTCTCGTTGACTTCAACAATGAAGCCAGAGACCCTCCTGCGAGTGTTACAGTTCTTAAAGACAGTATGTCTGGAGTTTGTTACTTCAGACATTCAGATATGTCTGGCACTTCTTCCTTCTGGTGGATTTGTGGTCTCGCTGACAACGGCGATGCTGCAGACCTTCATGGTGAGTGTTACAGTTCATAAAGGCATAGTGGACCTAAAAAGTGAGCAACGACAACACTTACTGTAAAGAGTGAAAGAATAAAGCTTCCACAATTAAAAAGGGAAAGCAAGAGGATTGCCACTGGGTGGTTGGGGCAGCCTGCTTTTATCCCCTTATCTGGCCCCACCCACATCCTGCTGATTGGTCCATTTTACAGAGAGCTGATTGGTTCATTTTATAGAGAGCTGATTGGTCCATTTTACAGTGAGCTGATTGTTCCATTTCGACAGAATGCTGATTGGTGCATTTACAATTCTCTAGCTAGACATAAAAGTTCTCCAAGTCCCCACTAGGTTAGCTAGATACACAGTACTCATTGGTGTATTTACAAACCTTGAGCTAGAGACAGAGTGCTGATTGGTGTATTTACAAACCCTGAGCTAGACACAGAGTGCTGATTGGTGTATTTACAATCCCTTAGCTAGACATAAAAATTCTCCAAGTCCCCACTAGACTCAGGAGCCCAGCTGGTTTCACCTAGGGGATCCCACAGCGGGCCGTGGGCGGAGCTGCCTGCCAGTCCCGCACCATGCACCCCTACACCTCAGCCCTTGGGCGGTTGATGGGAGGGAGCAGGGCAGAGCAGGGGGCGGTGCTCCTCAGGGAGGCCCAGGCGGCGTGAGAGCCCACCGTGGGGTGGGGGGCTCAGGCATGGCAGGCTGCAGGTCCTGAGCCCTGCCCGGTGAGGAGGTAGCTGAGGCCCGGTGAGAACTCAAACACAGAGCTGGCCTGGGGGACCTGATGTACCCACTGCAGCTGCTGGCCTGGGTGCTAAGCCCCTCACTGCTCTGGGTCAGCAGTTCTGGCTGGCCGCTTTGAGTGCTGGGCCGGCGGAGCCCATGTCCGCACCTGCTGGAACTCACACTGGCCTGTGAGCACTGTGCACAGCCCCGGTTCCCGCCTGCGCCTGTCCCTCCACACCATCCCAAAAGGAGAGGGAGCCTTGGCCAGCGACGGCCTTTCCAGCCTCGGCACTCTCCAGTCTCGACCAGCCCAGAGAGGGGCTCCCACAGTGCTGTGGCAGGCTTAAGGGCTCCTCAAGCACCACCAGGGTGGACGCCAAGGCAGAGGAGGCACCGAGAGAGGGCTGTTAGCATGTTGTCACCTCTCACCTGGACCCCAAGCCACCCCAGAAGCTGGTGGAGTGGGACATAGAGATCCGGGAACCAGAACCCCCAGCGCCTGCATAGACGCCGGCGGCACTTCTGACTGGTGGGTGCAGTAGCTAGGCACCTGGACAGAACCAAGGGACCGGTAGTTGGTGGGGAAGCAAGTGGTGAGGTTCATACTCTCCCGGCCGGGGGTAGAGTGAGAGGACAGATCAGGCTTGGCTGAAGGCTTTGTTGTTGTTGTTGTTGTTGTTGTTTTTGAGATGAAGTTTTGCTCTTGCAGCCCAGGCTGGAGTGCAATGGTGTGATCTCGGCTCACTGCAACCTGTGCCTCCCAGGTTCAAGCGATTCTCTTGCCTCAGCCTCCCAAGTAGCTGGGACTACAGGCATGTGCCACCACGCCTGGCTAATTTTGTATTTTTAGTAGAGACTGGGTTTCTCCATGTTGGTCAGGCTGGTCTAGAACTCCTGACCTCTGCTGATTCACTTGCCTTGGCCTCCGAAAGTGCTGGGATTACAGGCATGAGCCACTGCTCCCAGCCTGCTCTGTTTTTATATTAGCATATAAACCAATGACTGTAGTTATATAGACTACAGGCACCAAAAACTATATGTAATCTGAAAATATGTAACTGAGACATTAGGTTTTAAAAACATATAGAAAAGAGACTTGTGATTAAGACTTCATATTATAGTATTACGTCATAAACAAATTGTGATTAATTACCTTTAGGAAAATCTGCTCTATAGACTGAGAAGGGGGAAGTGTTGCTTCAGTACAAACCATCTTTTTGTTGCTTTGGGTTTATGTTAATGTTTTGTTTCCTTGAGTTCCTATATACTATATCATATTATATAGGGTGGGATTAGTTGTATAGTTTTTGCTTAATAAAACATTGTTTTGGAACGTTTGTTATTCCTTACCTGGGAACAGAAATCCAACATAACAAAATTTAGAGAAGATAGTCTGAGAATTAGGTAACAGGAAGTAGGAATGCAGAAACAAAAGAGGAAGGGGCAAAATATAAAGTTTTATTTGCTAGAAACAGTATTTTGCAAAAGGAAAGAGAATGGAGGGGGTCAAAAATTTGGAGAAACACTATAGATGATGTTTTTCTCAGTTGTCACTGTGTACATTAACATGTTAAAGGTTCTGAAAAGTCCCATAATAAAAAAGTTGATGTAACTTGGATAAACAAATGTTTTCCAACTCATTTTGATCATCTTCCTTTTTAAACATTTTAATTTTTTACATATATATTAATAATTTATGGAACTATTATTAATATTATTATGGAACTTCCCACATTTTGGGAAGTTGGTCCAGAACTCATATTGGTTCAATCCTTGTCCTCTAATGAAGGTACTTGTCTTATCCAGTTTGAAGCTGATAATTAAAGTAATAATAAAAATACCTTAATTGTATAGCACTGTTCAGTTAATGAAATGCTGTCACATCTACTTTCTCTGTTGGTCTTTATGACAGCAGTCTGAGGTAGACAATATTGTTCTCATTTCACAGATAAGGGAACTGAGACACAGAGTGTTTAAGTGGTTGTTATGGCAACATGTAGAGAAGAGAAGGGAGTTGAACCTTAGTCTTCTGCATTTAAATGGCAGGCTTATATTGATTATGCTGTTGAAAGTGTTTTTATGTAAATGTATGTAATTGATGAAATGTATATAACTGGCTAGGAGGGGGAAGAGAGAGCGAGAGAGATTGAGAAAGAGAGAGACAGATACTGCGATGTGATGATCAGACGGCAGGTTACAGAACCTAATCATCTTCTATATCACCAATGGAAATTGGAGAAACAGTTTATTGGATTTCATAATGACTCTATGATCATTTAAGTTATTCAGTTAAAGTTTTTTTTTTTTTTTTTAAAGTAGAAATACTATTTATTTATTTATTTATTTATTTAAGATGGAGTTTAGCTCTTGTCCCCCAGGCTGGAGTGCAATGGCACGATCTTGGCTCACTGCAACCTCCACCTCCCCGGTTCAGGCAATTCTCTTGCCTCAGCCTCCCAAGTAGCTGGGATTACAGGTGCCTACTACCATGCCCGGCTAATTTTTTTTTTTTTAAAGTTTTCTTTTTTTTTTTTTTTTTTACTATACTTTAAGTTCGAGGGTACATGTGCATAACGTGCAGGTTTGTTACATATGTATACTTGTGCCATGTTGGTGTGCTGCACCCATCAACTCGTCAGCACCCATCAACTCGTCATTTACATCAGGTATAACTCCCAATGCAATCTCTCCCCTCTCCCCCCTCCCCCCTCCCCGTGATAGGCCCCGGTGTGTGATGTTCCCCTTCCCGAGTCCAAGTGATCTCATTGTTCAGTTCCCACCTATGAGTGAGAACATGCGGTGTTTGGTTTTCTGTTCTTGCGATAGTTTAATTTTTGTATTTTTTAGTAGAGACGGGGTTTCACCATGTTGGCCAGGCTAGTCTCGAACTCTTGACCTCAGGTGATCTGTTTGCCGTGGCCTCCCAAAGTGCTGGGATTACAGGCCTGAGCCACCACGCCCAGTCAGAAATGATACTTTAATCGTTGGGAAGAAATCTCGAACACAAAAAGCGCAACTACTGAAATGTGAAGTATCTTATCTCTGTATAGATAAAACAAGATAAAACCATAGACAAAACAAGGGCAATACAATTCGTTAAATCCCAGAAGGATTTCTAAATAGTCATAGGGAAAAGTTTTAAACAAGAATTCTTAAAGGTTCTGGCATGTGAAATTAAAAATTCCACAATAATGTTCTCAAGAACGAAAGGTTTAATCTCGTGTGTGTGTGTGTGTGTGTGTGTGTGTGTGTGTGTGTGTGTGTATAGCCACATGAAGCATGATATCGTTAGACTACAAGACTTTGATGAGTCAAGAAACATAATTTTTTGGTCAAGCTATTGAATTCAAGGAGATATTTTCATAGTGTGAGTCTTAAAGAAAAACAATCATAAAAAGGAAAAGGCTTATGAATAATGAAGAGGAGAAATTCAGGTCACACTATGCCCAGAAGCCATACTTTTCTTCTACCTCAAGTAAGGAGCTCTCTAAACATATATTCTTCATAGATATAGAAAACATTTCTTTCTTTCCTTTTTTTTGCCTTTCTTTTGAGACAGAGTCTCACTCTGTTGCCCAGGCTGGAGTGCAGTGGCGCAATCCCAATTCACTGCAACCTCCACCTCCCAGGTTCAAGCAATTGTTGTGCCTCAGCCTCTCCAGTAGCTGGGATCACAGGCATGCACCATCATGCCCAGCTAATTTTTGTATTTTTAGTGAAGACAGGATTTCACCATGTTTGCCAGGCTGGTGTTAAACTTCTGGCCTCCTGTGATCCACCTGCCTCGCTCTCCCTAAGTGCTGGGATTACAGGTGCGAGCCACTGTGCCCAGCCACAAAACATTTCTTGTAATGGTCTTTTATAGGAGACATTTGCAGATAATGTTTCAGAACATATTTCTCCGTAGAAGCTTTGCATTTTCTGATATTTCAGAATTTGCATGGGTCTATGTAGTAATGATTTAGGAGCACAATGAGCTACACCAATAGATGTATATAGTTAATGAAGCATGTGGTTGAAATAGAAAGTGTAATTTAAAATGGAACTACTAGCACCAGAGAAATTTCAGTGCTTTGTTGTTGGTCTGTTGCTGTTAGGCCTGATTCAAGAATCAACATATCACCAGGTGTAGTGGCTCGAGGCTGTAATCCCAGCACTTTGGGAGGCCAAGGCTGGTGGATCCCTTGAGTCCAGGAGTTTGAGACCAGCATGGGCAACATGGTGAAACCCTGTCTCCACAAAAAATACAAAAATTGTGTGGTGCATGCCTGTAGTTCCAGCTACTTGGGAGGCTGAGGCAGGAGTATCATGTGAGCCCCGGAGGCGGAGATTGGAGTGAGCTAGTGAGCTGAGATTGCACCCTTGCACTCTAGCCTGGGCAACAGTGTGAGACTCTGTCTCAAAAACAAAACAAACAAACAAAAAACACCCCAAGAAACAAAAACGTGTCATTGACGAGAATGTGATCAGAAGATCATGAGAGAAGACTATAGTTGGGACTAGAATCCTAAGAATTTCATTAATACTTTGTTCTTAAAGATTTCATTCAGATGAGTATAAAAGACAGCTCTACTTTAGTAACAATTTGCTCACATAGAGATTGATCCAATAGTCCCATAGACAGGTTTTTTTTTTTATGGTAAACATAGCAATTAACCCTTCTGGTCTTAAAGCTTGAAACTTACCTTTGCTTTATATGAGTTCCTAACTTAGAAAACAACCCTCAGGCCTCTCAAAAAGTATCAAATCACTGAAACTCACCAGATCATCCCTCCAGACAAGGAGAAGCCAGACCCCTCACTTGTCATAATTGCTCCCTTACCTCTCAGTAGTTCCTGTTTTCCCATACAAAGTTACATTTCATCCCTGCTATGTAAACCCCTAATTTCAGTTGGTCAAGGAAATGGATTTGAGACTGCTCTTCCACCTTCTCAGCTGCAGCACTTGATTAAAGCCTTCTTCCCCAGCAGTAATTGGCATCTCGGCAAGTGGCTTTCTATGCAGCAAGCAGCAGGACATAGACCAAATCCTTGGGGTTTTGGTAACAGCATCACAAGAAGTTTGGTAGGTTGTCCATGGCTGGTACAGGAGCTGAATCACATGATCAAAGCCCAGGCTTTTTCTGTCTTCAGATGCCACCATTTTAGGATTTGGCTATTATCCTCAAACTTTTAAGGTATCTGCTTCATTTCAGGAATCGTATCTATGTATCATTCGGGAAGAAACGTAAAGGGTCAAAAGCCTTCATGAGCTTGTCTTGTTTTCTTCTCAAAAGTGTTATCATTTTTTGGCAAAATACACCATCCACATAAAAAGTTCAAATAATAAATGTATAATATGTGTGCACACATATATATGTGGTTCAAAGTATGATAATGTAATGAAAACCTGTATATGCCTGTCCTAGAATAAGAAATAGAAAATAACTATTTTCTATTGCATGGAAGATTGTCTACATGGGAAGTTCCTTGCATCCCTTCTCTATTCTATCTCCCTTTCTCCTTATCAGAGATAAACACTGATTTATGTTTTTATCATTTTCTTGCTTTTCTTTAAATATGTATGCATTTTTAAGCAGTATGTTTTTCAGTTTTGCATGTTTTGACCTTTATGTAGAATCATATTCTATGTTTTCTTCTGCAACTTGCTATTTTGCTCAATATTAGATTTGAGATAGTTATCTATACTGATACTATTCATTTCCATTGTTACAGTTTTTCCATTGTTTCAATATATCCTTCCAGTCTCCAATTTTAGTTATTTTCTTTTTTTTTCTATTTTAAAGAATCAGGCTATTATATGTCTCCTTGTGCATGAGTGGAAGATTTCTTTAAAAAGTATATATCTAGGAGTGGAATTGCTGTATTTTAGGTTGTGTTAAATTTCAGCTTTTCTAGATAATGGCAAATTGTTTTCCAGTTATTGTGTCAATCCTCTTTACCATTAGCAATGTTTAGGATTACCTGAAACTGTAAAACTCCTAGAAGAACACATAAAAAAACAGCTTGTTGACATTGGTCTTGGTTTTGATTTCTTGGACATGACTGCAAAAGCATAGGCAACAAATGCAAAAAATAGACAAGTGGGACCACATCAAGTTAAATTATCTTCACAGCAAAAGAAACAACAGAATGAAAAGGTTACAAAAAGAATGAGAGAAAATATTTTTAAACCATATATATCTGCCAAGAAGTTAATTTCCAAGATATATAAGAAACTCTTTTTTTTTTCTGAGACAGAGTGTCGCTCTTTTGCCCCGGCTGGAGTGTAGTGGCGTGATCTTGGCTCACTGCAACCTCCACCTCCTGGGTTCACGCCATTCTCCTGCCTCAGCCTCCCTAGTAGCTGGGACTACAGGCGCCCACCACCGCACTCAGCTAATTTTTTGTATTTTTAGTAGAGACAGGGTTTTGACATGTTAGCCAGGATGGTCTCCATCTCCTGACCTCGTGACCACCCGCCTCAGCCTCCCAAAGTGCTGGGATTACAGGTGTGAGCCACCACACCCAGCCAGAAACTCTTACAATTCAATAACAACAACAGAAAATAGGCAAAATATTTGAGCAGACTTTTCTTTAAAGAAGACATGCAAATTGCCAACAAGTATATGAAAAGATGCTCAACATCATTAATTATGAGGGAAATATAAATCAAAACTACAACGAGATATCACTTCACACCTGTAAGAATGGTTATTATTAAAAAAAAGTGTTGATGGGAATATGAAATAGTGCAGACACTATAGAAAACAGTATGGAGAACACTTCAAACATTAAAAATAGAACCAGATGATTCAGCAATCCTACTTCTGGGTTTACAACCAAAATAATTGAAATCAAGATCTTGAGGTGATCATAGCACTCCCACTTTCATTGCAGTTTTTTTTCCACCATAACCAAGATACAGAAACAACACAAATATCCATGAACAGATGAACGGATAAAGGAAATGTGGTATATACATACAATAGAATACAATTCAGCCATAAAAAAAGAAGGAAATCCTGTCATTTGTGACATGGTTGAACCTGGAGGACAGTATGCTAAGTGAAATAAACCAGTCACAGAAGGACAAATCCTGCATGATTCTAGCTGTATAAGGTATTTGTAATAGTCAAACTCATAGAAGCAGAGAATACAATAGTGGTTTAGGGAGTAGGGCACGGGAGAAGTGGGGAGGTGTTGTCAAAGAGTATAAAGTTTTAGTTATACTAGACAAGTAAAATCTAGAGATCTGCACAATATTGTGAGTATAGTTAACAGTACAGTCTTGTGCACTTAAAAATTGGTTAAGAGGGGCCAAGTGTGGTGGCTCATGCCTATAATCCCAGCACTTTGGGAGGCTGAGGTGGGCAGATCATGAGGTCAGGAGATTGAGACCATCCTGGCTAACACAGTGAAACCCCATCTCTACTAAAAATACAAAAATTAGCTGGGCATGGTGGTTGGCGCCTGTAGACCCAGTGAGAGGTGACAACGTGCTAGCAGCCCTCACTCTCGGTGCCTCCTTGGCCTCGGTGTCCACTCTGGTGGTGCTTGAGGAGCCCTTCAGCCCACCACGGCAACTGTGGGAGCCCCTCCCTGGGCTGGCCAGGCCAGAGCCGCCTCCCTCTGCTTGTGGGGAGGTATGGAGGGAGAGGTGCTGTCGGGAACCGGGGCTGCGTGCAGCGCTCACAGGCCAGTGCAGTTCTGGTGGGTGTGGGCTTGGCAGGTCCCACACTCAAGAGTGGCCAGCCCGCGCCGCCGGCCCAGGGCATTGAGGGGCTTAGCACCCAGGCCAGCAGCTGTGGTGGGTGCGCCAGGTCCCCCAGCAGTGCCGGCCTTCGGGCACTGGGCTCGAATTCTTGCCGGGCCTCAGCTGCCTGCCCACAGGGCAGGGCTTGGGACCTGCAGCCCGCCATGCCTGAGCCCCCACCCCTGCAGTGGGTTCTCGCACAGCCCGAGCCTCCCTGGGTGCCACTCCCTGCTCTGTGGCGCCTGGTCCCATCAACCGCCCAAGGGCTGAAGAGGGCAGGCGTGGCTCAGGACTGGCGGGCAACTCTGCCTGCAGCCCTGGTGCAGGATCCACTAGGTGAAGCCAGCTGGGCTCCTGAGTCTAGTGGGGACTTGGAGAACCTTTATGTCTAGCTAAGGGATTGTAAATACACCAATCAGCACTCTGTGTCTAGCTCAGGGTTTGTGAATACACCAATCAGTACTCTGTGTCTAACTCAAAGTTTGTAAATACACCAATCGGTACACTGTATCTAGCTAACCTAGCAGGGACTTAGAGAACTTTTCTGTCTGGTACTCTGTGTCTAGCTAAAGGATTGTAAACGCACCAATCAGCACTCTGTGTCTAACTCAGGGATTGTAAATGCACCAATCAGCTCTCTGTCAAAATGGACCAATCAGCAGGATGTGGGTGGGATCAGATAAGGGAATAAAAGCAGGATGCCCAGCCAGCCAGTGGCAACCCGCTGGGGTCCCCTTCCACGCTGTGGAAGCTTTATTTTTTCACTCTTTACAATAAATATTGCTGCGGCTCACTTTTTGGGTCAATGCTGCTTTTAAGAGCTGTAACGCTCACCATGAAGGTCTGCTGCAACTTCACTCCTCAAACCAGCGAGACTGCGAACCCACCGAGACCGCGAACCCACCAGATGGAAGAAACGGCGGACGCACCATCTTTAAGAACTGTAACACTCACCGCAAGGGTCCCTGGCTTCATTGTTGAAGTCAGTGAGACCAAAAACCCACCAATTCCGGACACACCAGCTACTTGGGAGGCTTAGGCAGGAGAATGCCGTGAACCTGGGAGGCAAAGCTTGCACAGTCAGCCAAGATTGCACCACTGCACTCCAGCCTGGGCGACAGAGAGATTCCGTCTCAAAAAAAAAAAAAAAAAATTGGTTAAGCGGGTAGATCTCCTGTGTGTGTTCTGCCAAAACCAAAACAAAACAAAATGATTAAAAACAAAACAAAAACAAAGGGACACAAGAAAACTTTGGGCAGTGTTGGATATGTCTATTATCTTAATTGTGATGATATCACAGGTGTTTGCATTTCAAGCTCATCAACTTGTCTGCATTAAATGTGTCTAGTTCTTTGTATATCAATTATACCTCAATATAGTTGTTAAAGATTTCCCCACATCATTGCCAGCATGACTCATTTAATTTTTATTAGTCTGATGGGTATAAAAGAGTATCTCTCCCAGTGCTTTGGGAGGCCGAGGCAGGCAGATGACCTGAGGTCTGGAGTTTGAGACCAGCCTGGCTAACATGGCAAAACCCCATCTCTACTAAAAGTGCAAAAATTAGCTGGGCATGGTGGTGGGCACCTGTAATCACAGCTACTCAGGAGGCTGAGGCAGAATTGTTTGAACCCGGAGAGGCGAAGGTTGCAGTGAGCTGAGATTGGGCCACTGCACTCCAACCTGGGCCACAAGAGTGAGACTTTGTCTCAAAAAAAAAAAAAAAAAAAATCTCGATGTGTTTTACTTCCCATTTTTCAGGTTACAAATGAACTTAAGTACATTTTATGTTTTTTGGTTATTTATGTTTTCTCTTATGTAAAATTCCAGTATAAGCCTTCTATCCATTTTTTTTTTTTGTTTTTTTTCTCCCTATTTCTCTTTTACTTTAAGGAATTCTTCATATTTTCTGAATTCTCGTTCTTTGTTATTTATGTGTTACAAGCACATATTTCCATTTTGTGACTTATCTTTACATGACGTTTATGATGTCTTCTTGGCTGAGATAAAATTGATAATTTCTGCTCAAAGTCTTTTCCTTTTAAGTTTGTGTGTTTGGGTTCCATTTAAAAAATCTCTTACCTGAGATCATAAACATGTGTTCTTTTAAAGGTTTTTAAGTTTGTCTTTCACATGTAAGTCCACAATCTATTTGACACTGATTATCTTGAAGACAGTATGAAGTTGGGATACACTTTTATTTTTTCCGTGTAGATCTTCATTTGTTCCACCATTTTACCGATGTGTAATGTCACCCACATATGGATGTGGGTCTATTTATGGACTCTCTATTTTGTTTCAGCTAACTCTATTTTGTTGACCTAAAATTGACTTCCCCTAGTAACTATGGCTTTATAATACATCTTGCTTTCTGATGGTCCTCTTTAGGAGTACCTTGGCTATTTGTTTTATGTAAATTTTAGAGTTAACTTACCAAGTTCTATGAAAAATCTTGTTGGTATTAGGATTGAAATTTCATTAACTTTAAAGGTCAATTTGGGGAGAAAGTATTTATATACTTATATATATTTATACACTAAGTTTTCACATCTAAATACATAGCATACCTCTGCATATATTTAGTGTTCTAAAACTATACCACTTTAAAAAGAAATAAAATAAGGTATATAGGAGTAAATTCGGAAAATATATGCAATAACTTCAAGAAGAAAGTTAAAAAACTTTACTGAAGATACATTTCTTAATATTTTGTTTTTGTTGTATAGTAACACAATCGACTTTTATGTATTGATTTTATATCCAACATTCTTGCCAAACCCTTTTTTAAATTATGATAGTTTTTCTGCATACTCTTTTGGAGTTTTTTTGTTTTTTTGGTAGATGTGCTTTTCCAGTGAAGTATGTTTGTTCACTTCGGGTCCTATTTGCTAAGTATTTTTTTAAAAATACTGAGTTTTATTTCACATGTATATTTTTGTCTCCCCACCATTTCCATGTCTGACCACTGCTACTACTATGTCCTACCATAACATTCCATACATACTTAAAACCAAGCAAAGGGTGGAGTTCCACCTTTAAAAACTAAATCGGCATTTTGGACAACACATTCTTGGCAATGGAACCTGGACAACATTTATCAAACACAGTAGGGAAAGTTCTTACTCTGCATTATAAAAAGGACAGCCAAATATCATTGTTACAGGAATGAAATAAGACTGAAAATTTTTAACAAATTGTTTAAACTATTTTCTTAAAGAGATTTCCTCCACTGCCAGAGATCTTGAATAGCCTCCTGCTCAGTGGTACGGAAGCAATTCTTCACATAATTGATGAACTTGGCTTCCACTCTGGGAAGAGAACCACCTTTTTCTATACTTGCTTGCATTTTTGCTTTAATGTCTTCTACAGAACTAGGTCCTTTTGGTGTTTTAGGATTTTTTTCTTGTTTTTTGAAGGATTCTTGTCCTTTTGATCTTGGTATTGATGATGGTTTTGAGTCTTTTCCATTCTGATTTGACTTTTGGTCCATCTTTGGCTGGAGTATCTCAAATAGATTTCTTTACTGGTTCTTTTCTTCAGCTTCCTCATAAAAATCATCATTATCATCATCTTCATCATCATCGTCTTCATCAGCAGCAAGTTTTACTTTTTTCTGTGGAACCTTGCTACCACCAGGGGCAGACCACTTTCCTGATATACTTAAGAGTTTCACATCCTCCTCCTCTTCGTCTTCTGACTCTGCATCTTCCTCCACAGCTACTAAGTGCTGTCCACTAATATGCACTGGCCCTGAACCACACTTCAACCTTAAGACCACTGGTGGTGGGATTTCAAAGCCCCCAAGGGAAACTGTTGGCTGTACAGACATTTTCAAAGCTGCTGGTGTTACTTTAATTGGACTGCCTTCGTAATTCATTGCCTCTGCTTCAACAATGTGCAATTTATCCTTTGCACCAGCCCCTAAAGATAACTGGTGCTCATTTTCATCATTATCCACCTTAAAGTGATCATCTTTGTCGGCCTTTAGTTCACAACTGAAAAGATAGTTCTGGGGCCTCAGGAGGCTCATGTCCATGTCCACTGAATCTTCCATCAGGTGGCAGCATGCACTTAGGTGGGAGAAAAGGCAGACGGAGATAAACGACCACTGCTCAAGAAAACAGCCGCTCAGGATGGAATCACATCAGTTTGCTAAGTATTTTTTAAAAATAACAAATGAACACTGAGCTAAAACAAGTATTTTTTCATCTTTTTATTTTAAAAGCTAATCTTATGGCTTTTCTAATTTTAATCTATTAACATGGCTGTGATGGCCATGCAAACACATTAATCAGACATCCTGATGCAGGGAACACAATTGCCTGATGACCCCAGCTGCTACCCTACTGGAAAGCACTTTGTTCACACCGAGGCCAAACTTCCCATGGGCTGCTCCCAGCCATTGGCTAACCAGGGTGAAAGTACTAAGGCGGGACTATTTCCACAAGACACAGGAGTCCCTCGTGGGCAACTTTGGCTTGTGAACTCCACATTGGCATGTTTAATGTGCTATTATTTATTGTCAGGTATACAGTTGTTTGTTCTTATGCACCGAATAGTACCACTGGACTTTTGTTGGAAGTTTCAATCTCCTAAAACAAACAATTTAAAAGTGTTTTCTCTTTTAAAAAACAGATTTATTGATGATCCAATCCTCCAAGATACAGAGGATAGAAAGAGAAGAACCATGTCTCTGAAACAATTGATCAGCAATGAATATATAGTTGCTGTGAAAGTTATGCCAACATTGGGGGAAATAGTGATTATACCCATTTTACAGGCCATAGAACAGTCACTGAGGCCAATATTGGGTTTGTCCTACGTATGAAAACTGATTTCAAAATGTTTTTTGGGGTTTTCTCATGGCCGGAGACTCCAAAAGGATAGATGATACAAAGTAGATGGGCATTTCTTAAAATGGAATCTTGAGAATGTGTTGAAAATGATTACAGTGAGGAAGAAGTGGAAACAACTAACAGAGACAGCGAAGTGGTCGAGGAGCTTACTGGCGAACTCAGAGTTTAAAAGGACACATCCAAGCAATGGAAGATGAGAAAACAGCCAAATGTCACTGAGTCATCAGTTCTTATATTTTTTCTCATGGTGTTTTCTCTTTTTCCACTATCTCTGTTTGAGAAAGAAAGCGACCCTAAGCTTCCTTGTCTCAGAAGAGATTTGTAGTGTGGTAAAATATCCAAGACTTTCTAGCTTTTGTTTCCAAGAATTTGAGCCTTTAGGAGTCCTTAAGCAAAAAGGAAGACAGCTTTCTTGGATGGGGCAGAGTGTCTAGGTAGCACAGAACTTTCCCAGGTTAGAAAGAGATTGTTCGTAGGACGGTCGGAGGAAGAGTGGTCTGTAGGGCCCTTGAGTTGAGGTCACCTGTGCACTGAACTGTGGCTATGCTTGTTCAAAGTCATATCCCATGATTTTCTAGAACAGAGTTTACTACTAGGCAAAAGCTTATAAATATTTTTTAAATGTGTGAGCATCTGAAACTTGGAATGCAATGACTTGTGAGGAATTCTAAGGATAACACAAAGAACTTTTGAAGAGCATCCTAATAGGAGAAAAAGGAAGGAGAGCCTACTATTTGGCCAGGTTGGTATATCAGATGACACTAAAAAGAGAAAGTCACTCAATTCTGATTTTATTTCCCTGTTTTTTAGAACTGGGGCATGTGAAATAAACTAACCTCTCAACTGAGGCATGTGAAGTAAAAATGGTTAAGGGGATTCCTCAGGCTAAGGGTGCTGGTTCATCTTCATCTCTACCCTTCTCTGTGTCACAGGTGCTCTGTTGCTAATTGGCTTCTTGTTGGGTTTGGCCAGTGGGAAGCACTGGTGGGCAGTTCAGAGCTGGATGAGGGAGAGGCTGAGGTGTTTCTTCCCAGAACCCTCCCTGACTTTGGTGTCTCATTCCTTCACACCAATGGACCCTCCTCCTGTTCCAGTTTCAGTTTGCAGACAGTTCTAGCAACAACACTTCCTTCTCTTACCCTTTGGGCTTAAGGGGTTGTGCTGGCTCTTCTTTGCTCTTCTGAATCCACTCATCCCGATCCTCCACCTTGCTCTGTGCTCAGGTGGCTCCCCTGTATGGACTTCACTAAAAACTTCCCTTTCCTCTGGCATCCAAGTGGGCTCGGCCAATAAGAGGCATCAGCGGGATTTCAGAATGAGGAGGGTGAGACTGAGGCATTCATTCCCCTGTCCTCATATACCTCCCATACTCCCTCCCCAACAATGCTGGGTTGGCTGCGGGCTGTGGGCCTCTACCAAAGGCCATACAGTGTTGCTGTCAGAGCCGTTCTATACTACAATCTCTGTGGAGTCTAACAATAGTTTCCTCCACTTATTCATTCAGACCCAGGGATATTCACTTCCCCTGTCCTTACTAGCCCCAAGATATTGAACCATCACTTCTTGTATATCGTAAACACTGCCCACAGCTTTGTAAGTGTTCCCTTCCCTCAATTACCTAGTTTAAGCGGGTCATCTAGTTCTTTCTGCCACCTTGACTCATTCAGACTCTTAACCAGCTTTCCATTATCTCTGGGTGCTGCACTATCCCTGTCTGTTTCCTTAACTCTGCCCACATCCCTGTAAGTTGTCTTTCTATTAAAGTCTCTTCACGTTATCCCTCTGGGGTGAGGAGGGGATTCTATGTCCTACCCGGACCGTGACCGATACACTAAATGAAGACATGATTAGATATTTACTTGCTGCATTAAGGGAATTTACATTCTCAACCACAGACAGATTATAACTCATAGAACTGAAGTCACTTGCATTATTAGCACTCTCAAATCATTATTAATATTTTCTTAAAAGCTGTGGAGGCTAGGAAACACGATAGGGAACTAGAGATAAGCAGCTGTGGTACATGAAGTCCCTCCAAAGGAGAGAAAAGTGGCTTCTAGCAAATTCATATCCATGAAAACATAGGTTCCTAGTAAAATGCCAGAACAAATTCTCAAGCAGATATTTTATGATTACTTAGAAAAAGAAGTAGTCGTCACCAAGCATAGTTATTCATTAAGATAGGAGTAAATAAACATTTTACATCTTTCATAAGATCTTCAGTCTAAAGAGATAGAGAATTGTCAGTCTATAATATACATTGATTTCAAGAAATTTGATGAAATATCTCATGATATTTTAGAGAAGAAATGGATACTGACTGAGATACATAGATGGATCAAGTGATAGTTTGAATACTTGCATCCAAAGATAACTAACTGATTAGTTTCAACCTGGAAATAAATCTCCTGGGGTCTTCTCCATGGCTCTGTTTTCAGCCTTATTTAAAAATTTTTACTGGACACTGATTTGAATGAACACACAGAATGCACCTTTGTTACCCACAAATTTGACAAATTGTGGGGAAGCAGACAATATTCTGGGTTGTAAAATCATGATTTGAAATTACCTCAACCAGTGGGAATTTTAGACTTAAACTGAAAGATAAAATGCACTAGAGAGAGGCATAAGGATTGGAAGGGAGGAAACAAAGTGTCATCATTCACAGATAACATGATTGCATATGTAGAAAGTCTAAAAGAATCTACAGACAAATTATATTGATATATGAATTTGGCAAGGTCTCTGGATACAAGACATACATAAAAAATCATTGTATTTTTATATACCAGCAACAAACAAATAGAAAATAAAATGTCATTTGCAACAGCACAAAAACTATGTATTTTTTTCCTTTTTTTTGGGGGGTCAGAGTCTCTTTCTGTCACCCAGCCTGGAGTGCAGTGGTGTGATCTTGGCTCACTGCAAGCTCCGCCTCCCAGGCTTATGCCATTCTCCTGTCTCAGCCTCCCAAGTAGCTAGCTGGGACTACAGGCGCCCGCCACCATGCCTGGCTAATGTTTTGTATTTTCAGTGGAGACGGGGGTTTCACCATGTTAGCCAGGATGGTCTCGACCTCCTGACCTTGTGATCCGCCTGCCTCGGCCTCCCAAAGTGCTGGGATTACAAGTGTGAGCCACTGCGCCCAGCCATGCAAAAACTATTAACTATCTAGATATATATGTAACAAAAGACACATGCAAGACTCTTACCCTAAGCATTACAAAACATTATTGGGAGAAATTAAAGAATGTCTAAATAAGCAGAGGAAGATACCAGACTAATGGGTTGGAAGACTCAGTATTATAAAAAAGTGAGTTCTGGCCAGGTGCGGTGGTTCAAACCTATAATCCCAGCACTTTGGGAGGCCGAGGCGGGTGGATCACCTGAGATCAGGAGTTCAAGACCAGCCTGGCCAACATAGTGAAACCCCATCTCTACTAAAAAATACACACATTAGCCAGGCGTGATGGCAGGTGCCTGTAATCCCAGCTACTCAGGAGGCTGAGGCAGGGAGAATTGCTTGAACCCAGGAGGCGAAAGTTGCAGCAAGCTGAGATCATGCCACTGCATTCCAGCCTGGGCGACACAGCGAGACTCAGTCTCAGGGGGCAGGGGTGGGAAGAAGTGAGTTCTACAGAAATCAATGTATAGATTCAACAGAATTCTAGTCAAAACACCACAGATTATTTTGCAGAGATTGTCCAGGTAGTTCAAAAATACGTGTGGAAATACAAAGAACCTAGAATGGTAAAAGCATTTTAGAAGCAGAACAAAATTAAAGGATATACGTCATCAGATTATCAAGGCTGATTAAAACATGTAGTATTGGCAAAGGAGAGGCAAAATGACCAAAAGAAATAGAATAGAAAGTCTAGAAACAGAATCCACCCATGCATGTTGCCTGACTCATGATTTTTAAAAAGTCCTTCAATGGATCCTTTAACAGAAAGGATGGTCTTGTCAATAAAAGGTGTTGGGTCAGCTGGATATCCAAACGAAAAAAGTGTATTTTGATTTCTGCCTCATACCATGCCCCCAAATTTTATTCCAAATGAGATGTCAATCTAAATTTTAAAAGTAAAACAAAGTTTTTAAAAGGAAATGTAGTAGAAGGATTCCATGATTCTGGAGTAGGCAAGGATAGCTTAAACAGGACATAAAATGTGCTAACTATAAAGAAAAATATTGGTTAATTAGGCTATATTAAAATTAAGAAATTTTGTTTTATCAAATATACCATTAAGAGAATGAAGAGGCAGTGTAATTACATAATGGAGTATTTTCTAACAACAAAAATAAACCAACAATAGCCATATAAGACATTGTGGATGAAAATTACAAATGTAATACTGGGCAAGAGAGTACATACAGTATGATTCCATGTATATAAAACGCTAAAACACAAAAATTAATCTGTGCTGCTAGAAGGCAGGGGAGTGGTTACTGTTGGGCAGACAGTAGATGCCAGAGGGCGTGAAGGGGCTTCTGAGGTGTTGGTAATTTTTTTTTGTTAGTTACACATGTGCATTCAGTGGGTGTGTGAAAATTTATTGAATCAATTCACTTATGATATGGCACTTTTCTGTAGGTATGTAATTCATGAGAAAAAAATTTAAAAGTTAACAAAAATAAATACAAAGTTTTGAATTAAAGTGCAAAAATTAAAGTTCACAAGCAGCAGCCTGGTGTGTCTGGAGTTGGTTCCTTCTGGTGGGTTCGTGGTCTCGCTGACTTCAAGAATGAAGCCCCGGACCTTCGCAGTGAGTGGTACAGCTCTTAAAGTTGGCAGGGACACAAAGAGTGCACAGCAGCAAGACTTATCATGAAAAGCAAAAGAATGAAGGATCCACAGCCTGGAAGGGGACCTGAGTGGGTTGCCACTGCTGGCTGGAGTGACCAGGTTTTATTGCCTTACTTGTCCCCACCCATGGCCTGCTGAATGGTCCATTTTACAGAGTGCTGATTGGTCCATTTTACAGAGTGCTGATTGGTTCATTTTACAGAGTGCTGATTGGTGCATTTTACAAACCTGTAGCTAGCTGCAGAGCGCCGATTGGTGGGTTTTTACAGAGCACTCATTGGTGCATTTTACAAACCTCTTGTAAGAAAAGTTCTCCAAGTCCCCACTCGACCCAGGAAGTCCAGCTGGCTTCACCTCTCACTGAGGAGTCAGGTTAACTAATGTTAGATGCCACAACGAACAGACTCTGAAATTTCAGTATTTTAAAGAGCAAACCTTTCTTGTTGATGCAAAGTCTGATGGGAAGCCTACCTTCATGTGGAATGTGTCCTCCAAGGTCTCTGCAGCAGGGGAAGAGAGGAATGAAAGAGACATAATGACTTTTAACTGCCTTGGCCCAGGAGTGACACGTTATTTCTCCTCCTGAAACTATAAACATGGCCCCCACCAAACTGTGAGGGAGGCTGGGAAGTGCAGGAAAGCAAATGGGATATTTGGTGAACACTAACTGTGCCACACTTAGCTTGATGGCAGTTGGCTTGAAAAATACTGCAGTGTTTTTAGTTAACTACAAATGTAGCTTGTGCCACCTGTGTATGTGTAATATGGTTGCTAAGCATAAGGCAACTTTGGAAAGCACTGAAAAAAAATAAATATGGGGCTCAGGAAAAAAAACAACAACAAAAGAAGGAAGTAGTTTTCCAGTTTTATTCCATCAGGGTTAGGTCACATTTGAAAAATTGTGTTCATTTCTGGATATCATCTTTTAAAAGTGACATTGACAGGCTAGTGCATGTCCAGAGAATGGTAACTACAAAGATATATTAGCCATGGCAGGCTAGGATATATTGCAGTGATAAATAAACCCTCAAGCCTTTTTGTTGTTGTTGTTGCTGTTGTTTTTGAGACAAGGTCTTGCTCTTTCACCCAGGCTGGAGTGCAGTGGCGTGATCATGGCTCACTGCAGCCTCGACCTCCTGGGCTCAACCTATCCTCCCACCTCAGTCTCCCAAGTAACTGGGACTACAAGAGAGCCACCACGCCCAACTAATTTTTAAATTTTCTGTAGAGATGCGGGTCTTGCTATGTTGCCCAGGCTGGTCTCAAACGCCTGGACTCAAGGAGTCCTCCCACCTTAGCCTCTCAAAGTGCTGGGATGACAGGTGTGGGCCACTGCACTTGGCCCAACCTTCAAGTCTTAATGGTCTAATACAACACTCATGCCACAGTCTGACAGGTGCATGAGAGATAGCTTTCTATGTGCTGACACAGGGATTCAGGCTTCTTCCATCTCACAGATTCCATGCCTCTTATGTGTCCTGAGAATTTTCCACTGGATCCTCTGCACTAAGCACGCCAATGAGTGAAAGAGATCAAGGAAGATCTCATAAGACACATGGCCTAGCATAGAAGTAGCACACATATGTTCAATCTTGTTTTATTGGCCAAAACCCAGTCATATGCCCCAACCTAATGGCTACGGTATTCTTGTATGCCCAAGAAGAGGAAATGGGATTGGGGAGCATCTAGTTAGCTCTGCCACAGATGGTGACAGATCCAAAGTCATGTGGGACACAGTTGAAGGAACTACATAAAGTCAAACTGGAAAAAAATGATACCTATTCTCAAATATATGAAAGGAGACACACAATAGCTCCCTCAAATATTTAAAGTGCTGTTGTGTGGAAGAAGGAATATACTTACTCTGGATAGCTTCTGAAGGCAGAAGTAGGAAGAAAGAGTTAGACAAATGGGACAAATTTTTTATCTGTTTAGTATAAGAAAGAACTTGCTATCAATAGAACTGTTCATCTCAGAGCAGATTACTCTGAGTACTAATAAACACTGTTTTATTAAGTGCTTACTATGTGCTAAAATCTTAAATCATTCAGTTGTAATAACTACTCTTGAAATACTACTACTAATATCCATACTTTGAAGGTGAAGAAACTCGTCTTAGAGAGACTGTGTAACTTGCCCAATGACACACATATAGTAAGAGGCAGGACCAGGATTTGAATCCTGGTCTTTTTGAACCCAAAGTGTGTGCACTGAAACCCTAGGCTATACTGCCCTTAAGGAATTTTGTTATTAGGTGGTGTAGATAATAACAGTTCAGCAGGGATATTTCAAAGAGGATTTCTTCATGGTGTTTGAGTTGGACTGAAATGGAAGCTGTCTCATGATAGGTATGTATAAAGAAACTTCTGGGTGCTCACTTCAGCAGCACATACATTAACATTGGAATGATACAGAGAAGATTAGCATGGTCCCTGTGCAAGGATGACACGCAAATTCCTAAAGTGTTCCATATTTTTACCACCTGAATTTTGTAAAAATAAAAATGAAATCAATACAATAATTTAAAAGAAACTTCTGGGGACCTTAAAAGGCTCTGTTAAGTAACTAGTGCTTTGGTGTTGGGTGCTGAGGGAAGCACAGGACTCACACAGGGAAGCAAAATTAAGCAAAATTCATTGCTGTTCCAACTAAAACTTCGCCATGAGTGTGTGGTTACCATAAGTGATTAACAAACAGTAGGAGGTTTGGGGGTGAAAATGACTTGTGGGGCTACGTCCTATGCATGAGGGTTTGGCTACCACCAAAGCAAATCTTGATACAGCCACTGCCAGGAATATTGCTGGGCTTCAGTTGGATGCTCAACATCTCCCCCTATAGGAGTTGGAGATGCAAATCATCCACTTCTGTTGGCTGTAGTAATTTGTTTAGTTCACACTCAGTCACATAGAAGCAGGCGCTGGCAGCCTTAGTAATTTTGTCAGGTAGCCATGGAGACACTATGTTGCTTCAGAAATTCATAGTCTACAAAGGGCGAGTGAATTCTGAAAGCATTGGAAGTGCATCATAATTCCCTGTCTCTGGCTTGCATTTGTAAAAGCAGATAAGCAAAACAAATATAACTGGACCCAAGTATCCAAACCGATGAAGAGACTCAACGGACAGAACACAGTATTACTAGTCCTGCATCCTACAACAAGCAAGTTATTATCTGGACTCAAGTGGCTATTTAGGAATTGCTGCATGCCAAGAATACAACACTGCAAGAAAATGCTCTCTAGTTTGTAAAAATTTATACCCTGTCTAAAGTGGTTCAGAAGTCACTGCCTATGCCATTAAAATGTGAAACAAAACAGAGTTCACCCCAAAGGGGAAGAAAGAGTAAATATATTTGGAGCACAGAATTGAACAGATTGCCACACTTGGGCAAGAAAATTGCTACAAGATTTCCAGTAGATAAAGCTGTAAGAGAAACACAGTTATATATTTTTCATTTTCTGACAACAGGAAGCAAATAAATCCATCAGCAGATAGATTATTTTTTCTCCCTGCAAATAAATGAAATCACCAATGAATGGTGTGGGTTCTTATATAAAATACAGAGATTTATGGAGTGAACAGAATCTTAACTTCACTATAAAAGATACTGAAATGAGCCCTCAGATGGCTCTTGAATCAGACATCCATAAATACAGAGAGCATAACTTTAAGTAACAATGAAGTCATTTTTGTAACAGGCTCTATTGACATTGTGCAGAAATTCTTTTTCCAAGGTTTAAGTTAATAGAGGGATAGAACTGTGAAGCTCTACATCAGGGATTCTCAAGCTTTAGTGAATGACTTTGGGAGCTTGATAAAAAGGTACATCCGTAGGCCCCTTTCCCAGAGCTTTGGATTCTGTAGGCCTGGAGAAGGGCCCAGAAATCTGCATTTTTAACTCTCATCCCACCAAGTGTTTGAGATGGAGGTGGTCTGTAGATCTGAGTTTGAGAAATACAGATGGGATGACATAAGTGGACTTTGAGCAGGTGTTAGGCCAAGATCTCTTTGCAATGGGTGGGAAACCAGCTTGAGGCATTTCACAACCTCTGTGGAGCTGAGGCTCATTTGGAAGAAGGACTCAAGGTCTAATGTGAGCCAGGAACTACACTAGATGCTTGCATATACTGACTCATTTAAAGAACCAGGGAGCCACAGGCAGCATTTCTCTTCACAACACATTCGATTCGATGCCTATTTAAATTATCTGCCATGAATTGCTTAGAGCAAAAAGCTTACTATAACATTCCAGTTACAGAATTATATGAGCATTTTGGTATGTCCAGAGTCCCAGGAATGTTAAGTGTATCCCTAGATGGTCCCATTTTTTCTATTGCTCACAGTTATGAAACAGTTTAAAACTTGTATCCCCATGAAAGGAATTTGTGCTTTGAAATTCTTCCTACATCTGAGAAATCTAAACATGCCAGTGGTCATCACAGAGTAACCCTGTGGGCCTGAGGGGGATGTGGGTGTGCATGAGTGATGGGCAGGGAAGCTGCGGACAAGATTAGAGAGCTCCTTCCATTTTTCTCATTGCTGGTCGCCACAGGTCATGCCTGGTTTGAAAACAGAAACAAAACAAACTAGCAAAAACCCACCTAGCTTTTTGGGTTAAAGAATGGTTAACTTTGGGGCCAGGAGTGGTGGCTCACGCCTGTAATCCCAGCACTTTGGGAGGCCGAGGCGGGCGGATCGTGAAGTCAGGAGATAGACACCATCCTGTGAATGGTGAAATCCCGTGTCTACTAAAAATACAAAAAATTAGCTGGGCATGTTGGTGGGCGCCTGTAGTCCTAGTTATTCGGGAGGCCTGAGGCAGGCGAGTGGCGTGAACCCGGGAGGCGGAGCTTGCAGTGAGCTGAGATGGCACCATTGCACTCTGGCCTGGGCAACAGAGCGAGACTCCGTCTAAAAAAACAAAAACAAAAAACAAAAAACAAACCAAAAAAACGGTTAGCTTTTTGGGTTTGGTGTTGGTGCACATCTCTAGTCATGATAGGATGCAGGTCAGAGGGCAGGGATAAGAGGGAAAAACCCATGATTGCTTCTAAGAGTCTAAACCAAGGACACATCCCACCAATGGTGATGCACCACGAAGCCTTTGAAGGTCCACATAAGACATTTCGAAGCCATGAATCTTGCTTGTTTATTAAAAAATTTTTTTGTTAAACTGGAGCATAAAGATCTATCTTGGGGCAAAGTTTCAGAAAATAAGTGAAAGTCCAGTTTTCTAGATTCAGAACAATCAAAGGCTAGACAATGGCAATCAATAATAATGCTCCCCTCCATACCAATTTGAAAAGTTAAAAATGTTATCAGATGCTCAGATGTCTTCACATCATGAAACAACTGGAACATTTTTTTCTCCTTCATTAAATGGCCGATTTGACAGCTGTTTCAGCTCAACACTCTTAGTTTGATTATTTGTTATTCAACATTTGGCCCTGATAATATTTTCGATTCTAAAGTGCCCAAGACTATATTTAAATCTACTGAAATATTTTGGTTATGTTTTATTTATGGGACTTTGCTTGTCTTTTAACCTCCTTTAGTAGCAGGAAACCAAATTATTAGCTCATCTATTTTGGCGAAATAAAACAATTCATGGTTTAAAAAGTTTGGAAAAGGTAAAACTTCAGAAAAATCATAACAATGGCCAGCTTATAATGCTGTTTGTGTACTTTCTATAGGATGTGTAGCTTCATCCTGTGGGAGGATTTCCTTCATTTGAATCCCCAAGGCCTCTGACTGATTTCCCTCTTCCTTTGGTGCTGTTTGTGTTTAAAAAATAATGCCTAAGGGAAAGATAACCATCGTTCTGTTGCTTTGTGGACACATGCATTCTCATACAATTTCTGTTCCCTCTTCCTTGTCAGTGATGAGATGAAGAATTGAGTGTAAGCACATCAAAATTGCACAGTAAGTAGTTAGGAGTCTTTCAAATAGCACTAAAAGAGGCTGAATTGCCAGTGAGGAAGGCACAGCTGGAAGCTAGATATTGCATCATCTGGCCTTCCTCTGCTGAACAAAGAAAATTATTTTGTGAAATATGTACAGATGCTCTTATTTCAAGTGACATAATGCATTTGTTTCAATGGAGGTTTTCAATCTGCAACTTTGAAACTTTTCTCGGTATGGAAAACCCCATGACAATTCATTGTGCCCTGGGGTACATCTGAAAGAAAATTGTTGGATCTTAAAGCCAAATCAGCAATTTGGACAAACTTGGAGGATTATTTTTCTGGGATGTTTCCATTTAGTATTACAATACAGAGGTTCTGCATTTATGACCAAAGGGAAGAACTAGAAAAAGGCTTTCTGTAGGCCATGAAACTAGTTACGCTTTGTGATTGTAAATCCATATTGACCACTATAATTCAAGTGTTTAAATTGCATATTCTTAGAATTTGTGAATTTTTCAGAAAAGCAAGCATCAATATAGGCTTCTAAAAATCAATGCTAATTTAGTCATTTACTTATGACTACCCGGATGATGCTTCCTTTGAAAATTCTATTTCATTCAGAGCAACAAAAGCAGATGACAAAATCTAAATATTTTCACGTTTATTCTAAAGATTGGTGGAAATATATTGCTGGATATTTTATCACCATGAATTAATTGCTCAAGAAATAACCTTCAGATTTAATAAAAGAAAAGAAGAAGTTCCTCATGAGCCAGTTAAAATCATGGATAGGCCCCATGACCCACCTCTGTCAGACAGCAAGGTTGCTTACGGAAAGGAGAGCCACAGAAATTGTTTAAGCAGGCCAAGGAATTGAAAAAGTGGAAAAGGAGAAGGTTGTCTCAACAGAAGTCACTAGTACCTTTCTAACTGAGAATCTTGGAGGAATTTCTCTGCACATCTCTTGTCCTTTACTTGACAGACCAAAATAAACTAAGATACCAGAAGAGTTTGTTCAGATTTTTTAGTTTAGTTTCAGTTCCCCCATTTTTCAGAATTGAAGGCCAGTAATATTCCCTCCACATGATGATTCGCCTCTTTACCTCTTCATGTCTCTTTAGCTTCATTGCCTACTATAGTAAGTACACGAAACTTGGAGTCAGGTGGACTTAAGTAATCAACTAGAATACATTTATGACCTACTCCTTGAATGTCCTGTGCTAGGTACTGTGGGGGTCATATGGAAGTACCTAGATTTTTATATTCCTTAATAGGCTCCTTTTGCTTTAGCCCAGCCAGTTCGCTTGCTGTGCATGCCCAGGACTTAAATCCCTCCCTCTGGAAACTGCTTAGGCTTTCTACCTGGAACACCTTCCACACACCACTCCCGGAGTTCCTGGCCTTCAAGTATAGCTCAAAATTAACTTCCTTCAACTGGGTGCGATGGCTCACGCCTGTAATCCCAACACTTTGGGAGGCTGAGGCGGGTGGATCACGAGGTCAGGAGATCATGAGGTCAGGAGATTGAGACCATCCTGGCTAACACAGTGAAACCCCGTCTCTACTAAAAACACAAAAAAATTAGCCAGGCATGGTGGCAGGCGTCTGTAGTCCCAGCTACTTGGGAGGCTGAGGCAAGAGAATGGCATGAAGCCGGGAGGCGGAGGTTGCAGTGAGCCGAGATCGCACCATTGCACTCCAGCCTGGGTGACAGAGCAAGACTCCATCTCAAAAAAAAAAAAAAAAAAAAACCATAAAATAAAAAATTTACTTCTTTCACTCACCCCACTTTGATTTTTCTGTGTCACCTCTGAAATTATGTATGAAAACTCTTACTTTGAAGAGTTCCTATGAACTCCTTGAACGTGGAGATCACAATTTATTCATGCTTGTGTGCCTTGTGCCAAGAATAGCTCAGGAAGAAAGTCCATAAAATGATAGATACATACCTTCATTTATTTTCAGGGAAAGAATTGGTCTGAAAAACTGGCCTGCCATTATTGGAAATAGAAAAGCATTAATCTCTTTGAAGAACATCATGTTGTACATTGACCAAAGGGTTGGGAAAAATAAAAATAAAAAAATAAGAACACCATGTGCCCCGATTTCCTTATCACTTTCCACATAATAGTGTTTTGCTTGAGGAGATAATGATAAGAAGCCTCTAAGAATTTGGTTAATTTTTACAAATTTGTTTTTTGTTGATCCTGACATACAAATATATCTGTATCTATGGATTTGTTCACTCCTTGACATAATCCTCTAAACTTTTTAGGACTTTTCTACCCTCTGATTAGGAAGCATTTATTTAAAATATCTTTTTTTTTTTTTAAATGAACTTTGTGGACTTATGTAGTACAATTTTAGGCTAACTTGTAACAAGACAGAATGCCAGACCTTAAAAGATAATCCTTTAATCTTAAATTTAGGGTTTAGACTTTATTTCCTTGTTTCCTTCCTCATTTTCCCTTCCCGTGGCTGGCTGGAGGACTTGACCATTTACATAATATATTAAGGCCAGTTTATTTTGACTGATACTAAAGGTAGACTTGAACTTTGTAATTGATAATAATAATGACTTACACAGTGTTTACCATGTGCTAGGCAGAGGCTTTGCATGTATTTAGCCCTCACAACTCTAGAAAGTAGGTTCTGTTATTATTTATTATTGTTATTCCCTTTCTCCTTTTATATGTCAGTCTGAATGCAGATTCTCCTATTTTCATTCATTGACCTTCAGACTGCAGGATTAGCAGTTGCTAAAAAGCAAAAATCAATCCAGCTCCTATTTCTGCCCCAAGCTGCCAACAACAAGGGTTGGGGAAAACTTTTCCAGGGTTACAATTATTGTTAAAAGCAGTGTTTCCTATAGGCTGTCTGGCAGTAGCAGGAAGGCAGGCTGGGTCTCCCATGATTGCCAAAGCAAGGAGGGAGGGCTTCTGGTAGAAATGGACTTCATTGATATATTTTTCTCCTGGGCTGATCTGCTTTTCTGTTTCTCCTCTTTCACTGGTGTGTGTGTGTGTGTGTGTCTGTGTTTATTTCAGGTCATGATCTGTTTCTTTCCTCCGTCCAGAAAACACACTTGGAGCTCCTTCCACAGAGGTAATTTCAAAGTTTAAAAGTTGTGTTCTGGGTTTTATCTTACAAGCAAAGGCTGTGATTTCCAAACATCTGTTCTCTAGGCAGTGTTAAAATTCATTATCTTGACAATTGCCCTTTGGCCTATGTGCCAGAGCAGCAGAAGTCAACCCACCCTGGATTCCACCTACTACTCTTTATGATGAGACAATAGTAATTTTTTTTTATGAATCACAGGGCAAGTCAGTGAATAATGTCCTTGACATCATCTTTACTGCAAGTACAATAACAAGTTTCAAAGGGCCATTCTTTACAATACACTTTAATATCTATGACGCAATGCCAAAACTCACATCAGTGAAATTAACTCTACAAGGCACACAACACAAGTGTGCAAATTTCTGATGGTTTGGTTTGAGGATAAACTTTTAGTATGCTCAATGCAATCAAGACGTCCTTTGCAACTATTACTTCTAGTGAGCTCCAGGTTATACTCCTGGACAAGCCTTTAAGGCTGTAAGGAACCTGAGAAATCCACTGAAAATTTACATCTAAATACAGTCACCCCCCTTCTCTAATCATGTGCTGTGGGAGAATCCCAGTAAGCAGACAGCACTTCTAGATGTTCTTATAAAACAACTGGAGTTGACCCTGGCACAGAAGAATGGATGACTGTAGACCTAAAAAAAAAATAAGCCCCAACTTCATTAATTCAGCCATGATTAAAATTAAGCTGAAGTCATAAATGAAAATCTTTAGTAATAGGAATCTTGAGATAATAAAAAGCTGTTGATACATGTGCTTTGGGAATACAAAACTCTGAGCTGGCTTCTTGACATCTTGTCGTGAGAGATAAGAAAGCAAGTTAGAAAATGTTTGCCTACCAGGGACCATACGATTTGGGTTAATTTAGTTTCTATTCCCTTTCTTATTATTATATTGAGTTTCTGTCTACTGCTCTTTGATAAAAAGAGCAAAGATTTTTTTCTGAAATAATGGAATTTTAATCGTTTCAAAATCCGCTGACTGATAATCTTGGGACTTTGAATGTTTGTTACAGAAGATTACATTTGTAGAATGATCAATGAGGAAAGCTGTTAAAGTAGAAAAATGTTTTCCATAGAAAGCTGATTTTATTCATCAACTGTGAAGAGACTTCCGTTGTACCAGTATTTATTCACTCCTTCCATAGCGACAAGATTTGTAGCTGTGTACAAAGGTACCTAGGATATAGGCAATGAGGTATGGCCATGTGACTAAATAATGGCCAATCGTATGTGAGCACAGGTTAATTTGTAACTTTGTGAAAATGTTCTCAAAGGGAAAAGAGTGCCCCACTGGGGTCCTCTTTCCTGGGGCCTGGAGTGTGGATGGAATGGCAAGTCACCTTGGAAAATACAGACAAGGACAGAACTGCAGTGCTGCAGAGCAAAGATAGAAGCATCTGGGTTTCTGACTCCACAGAGGGACTCATACCTGCCTACGGCCTCTTACCTCCAGACTATTCATATGAGTAAGAAATAAAGAGCTGTTTTTTAAAGTCACTATTATTTTGGGACTATTTGCTAAACCAAATCCTAACAAATAAACCAACTTTGTGCTAACTGATCTGCTGACGATGACTTCATTGATTAAAATCAAATGAACCTAATCAAATAGAAGACTCTCCAGATCATCTGGAGACACATACAGTTTCTCAGCCATCCCTCGATCTTTGTGTCACTACCACAAGAGTCAAAGTGTCTGATGAAAGCATCTTACTGGCGAAACCAATGTCCTTTATGTGTTAAGGATGAGGCAAATTATTGGGTCTTTCTGGCTTCTACTTCAAGATACAGACAGTGGGGAATTAACCCCTAGAGAAAAGGTGTTCAAATAAAAGAAGATAAATGCCCCCAGTGCTTTCTGAACCATGTCCCTTACAGTTGGATTTACTGGTGCATCAAGTAAGCAGGAAGCTCTTCAAGGAGATGGAGTTGGGTCAGGTGGTGTTGGGTAAGGTGAGGGGGCTACTTGAAGGAGGAGCACATCCTACATCAGTGAAGGACAACACTAAATCGTTGTGAATATTTACATAACCAAGGTATACATTAAACATGGAACAGGGCATGCTGGAAAGATGATGGCTCAGCAAGTCTCACTTTCCCTTCTCTTTAATTACTGAAGAATCCAACCTCAAACCTCCAACCTCTTCCCAGCTAACTAGGAGTTGGGACTGGGAGGTAGGTGGAATCTGGAGGGCATGAGCCCTGTAGCTGAACTTCCAACCCTGCTACTACCCTAAAGCCAAATAAAATCCAGGCAAAGCCTTGGAGAAGATTTGAAAGCAGCAGTTCCGGGGAAGGCTTGGACCATGGACATCCCTGAGCACTCAGGGAGAAGGTTGACACTGGTTAGCATGAGTGTGCCTGTCTTTTTGGTCCCCAGGAGGCTGACGGGGAAGGCTGGGTTCTCTCCACTTCTGAGGTTGAGTGAGCATGAGAGGCCCATGGAGAAGAGAAACATCCTCCCAATTCCTCAGCAGAGGCTTAGAAACCTTTTCACTGATGCAATGGGTCAGAGGATCAGGGCTTGCTGCACTTCTACTGCTCTCAAGACTGCTACTGCTAAAGTATCTTCAAGAACAGACCAAAGGAAATAACACTTCACCACCGGGGCCAGCAACCACAGAGAGAAAGAGTAAATAAAATAATCAAAGAGGACCTTAACAAAATCGGAGTAATTTACTTGCGGAAAGATTTTAAGCAAACAACAAATAAATCCAAAGACCTCAAGATAGAAGAAGATCCTTTGGGGAGAAATTAGTGGTATGAAATGAATCTTGCAATATGTATAGTTAAACGGAAATGGATAACTATATCCATTTAACCATGTATAGTTAAAGTGGATAATGCACTATACTATTTGAGTGTGTATAACCTAAGAGAAAACTAATGTAGAAAGTAGCTAAAATTGGCTGGGCACTGTGACTCACACCTGTAATTCCAGCACTTTGGGAGGCTAAGGGGGATGGGTCACCTGATGTAAGAAGTTCGAGACCAACCTGATCAACATGGTGAAATCTCTACTAAAAATACAAAAATTAGCAGACAGTGGTTTTGCATGCCTGTAATCCCTGTAATCTCAGCTACTTGGGAGGGGTATGAGACACCCACTCTTGATGGAGATAGGGAAATGCAAATTCTTATATACTTATGTTGTTAAGTTCTTATAGCCTGTGAAGAAAGCAATTTGGTTACATCTTTTAAAACTAAAAATTCATATATCCTTTAATTGGGATGCAGCCATCCCAATTGTGGAGAACCTATGTCATAGAAATATAAGCAGCAGGCTGGGTGTGGTGGCTCACACCCGTAATCCCAGCACTTTTGGAAGCTGAGGCGGGCAGATCATGAGGTCAGGAGATTGAGACCGTCCTGGTTAACATGGTGAAACTCCATCTCTACTAAAAATAAAAAAAAGTAACTGGGCGTGGTGGCACGCACCTGTAGTTCCAGCTACTTGGGAGGCTGAGGCAGGAGAATCGTTTGAACTCAGGAGGCAGAGGTTGCAGTGAGCAAAGATCACGCCACTGCACTCCAGCCTGGGCAACACAGCGAGACTCCATCTCAAAAAAAAAAAAAAAAAAAAAAAGAAGGAAAGAAATATAAGCAACAGTAGGTAAGAACACAAATATGAGATGTTTATTTGTCATTGCTCTAGTGATAAAACACTGGAAATAGTGTAAATGCCTAAAGAAAAGGAAATAGATAAATAAGAGTACATTTACATCATGGAGTAACACGTAATCATTAAAAAGAATGAAAATGATTAACTTACAGTGATTGCCACAAAGTATTGTTGAAGAAGAAAAATCAGATACAGAAAGAGGTAAGCATACTAGGACCCCATGCTTGTAAAGTAACCGGTGTCAAAATCCTGCCATTTATCTGATGATTTATGAATATCTGTGTGTATATGTATATGCGTAAATACGCTTGTATGTGGCTATGTGTATATAAAAAGTACAGAAGGGCACACACTGGTTGTTAACATGAGGTATAAGGGTGGAAAGTAGGGCAGGATGACTGGATGGACATGGATGTAAGAGATCGAAGCACGTTAGAAAAGCAGAGGCTGTTTTAAAAGGGCCCACCATGTAAAATATAATCCTATTTACGTAAAAGGATGTATCTGTGTGTATATTTACATATAAATAAATTTTCAAGCAAATTAAGCAAATAAACAATTTTAAGCAAATTGCAAATACTGTGTAGTTTCATCTGGAACTTTCTTAATAAGAACCTCTAACATGTATCTTTATGCATGCTTGCAGTGGTGTTATGAACCAGGAAGAAGGAAAAAGGAGGAAACATGTCCACTGAATTGGTAGTATGGGTCTCCTCTGAGGGTGGAAGTCAAGTGGGGGTAGGAGGGGTATAATTAGCCTTGCCTTTCTATGTTTTTGAACTGTATTGTTTCACTCGCTGCAATAAGCAGGGACAAACTGGCAATTTGGTCCTTTGGCAGGCCTGAGACTTGGAAGAGCCTTTAGGAATATCTGCCATCTTTTCTCGCATATTCGAGACAGCACATTTAAGCAACTGTGGACATCAAATAGATAAATAGCAAGCTATTAGTGAGGAAAGTAAGGGATGGCTTTTACCAAACCTGTTAAAGTTAATATTTAATAGTCAGAGACACCACAAAGCAAGATGGGGCAGAGCTCATAAATTTTGGGGTGAAGAATTATATGTATCTCCAACTTCTAAGGAAATAAATGTAAATTTAGAAAATAACTTTGTACTAGATGCATTCAAGTAGATATACTTAACTATTCTGCAATTGTTGTACATAGATATTGTCACCCAGATAATAATGCAATAAATATCTTTCTTGGCTGTCATTAGAAATGATGTTTAAAAAGACTATAGGATGACCAACCCCTTTTCAAGACTAAAGGTTAAGAGAAACAAGGAATGATAGGTATAAAAATATCTCCTGCCCGGGCAGAAAAGAAAAATCTTATGCATAGAAAGAAGACCAAAAGGAAATAGAGTGCACCAGAATACTAACAATGGTTGTTTTTCAAAAGTGATATTATGTATATTTATAGTTCTTTCTATTATTTTCTGTGCTGTCAACCTTTCTGTAATGAGTTTATAATATTTTATAATAAAAGAGAAACCAATAAACCTAAAAAAACCCGAGAAACTTAAAAAATTTAAGTGCAAAAGTTTCCTTTGACAAAAAACATTTATAAGCATGTTGTCAAGGTATTTTAGAGTTTTTTTTCACTATTTATGGCATTTCATCCATATGTGGACTATTAAGGGCAGAAATAAAATATCCTTATTTGGGTCACAAATCTCTGTATTCAAAAAACAGAACTATAAGGCATTGCAGATAGGAAAATACGAATATGCTCTGAAATTAGTATTTTGGATCCACTATCAGGAAATGCCAGCCTGACATGAAATATTGAAGACAGGGTGGGAAAAAAAAGCTAGACTATTTTATTACTAATATGACGTAAAGCAGAAGCATTACTAAACCAGGTCTAGAACAGCTCAGCTTCCCCTTTCACTTAATTACTTAATTTCATTCATTCATCCTCACTTATTTGCTCAGAAAAATATTAATTTAAATATCATATACTAAGGCAAATTAACCTCTCTGATTGGCAATTTTCTCACAGGTTAAATGGGGACAATCCAGGGATACTACTTAATTTGCTTACAGGGTACTTCTGAAAGTAAGGGATAATGAATGTGAAGTTCCTGGCACCTAACAGATACTAAAAAAAAATTAGAACATTGTCGTTGTTCTTATTCTTCCTATTAGGTGCCCAGTTTAGTACTAACCACTGTTGGGGAACAGTTTCACAATAATTCTGGTGAGGAGAAACTGGTGCCACAGTGTGTTAGATGCTGCTTACAATTAACAGCATAGAAAACAATGTGTGTTTTATCCCTAAAAGAAGATTCAGTGTGTCTCTTGTATCTCTACAATTTTTGAACTAATTTTTAATGTCTGTGCTAAATCCTTAGTTGAAAGATGTCTTTTGGTCCCTGAATCAGGGTGGCCTGACCTATATTTTCACTAGCTGTGCCACTGAGACAGGCCATATCCCTTGCCTAGTGGTAGCTGAAAAGCTGCTTGCTGGTAGGTAAGTCACCCCTTACCTGTATGTGAGGTGATGACATGGACCCTTTAAATCTTTCCAGAGTCTGTTGCTAGGCTTCTTGGTGGAAACTGCTAGGTGCAAGTTTTTCTGTGAGTACCTGGTAACAGTAACCATGTGTCTCAGTGGCTAATGTATCTTGTAGCCACTTGGAATAGCAACAAGGATGCTGCCAGTGAGACTTTATATAGTTAAAAGAACATTTGGAAGTCTGGGGATACACATGCACTTTACGTAAATCCAAATTCAATTTAGACTAACACCATGGGCCTTCTGGCACCCGATAAGGCAAAGTAACCCAGATGCATGTTCCCATCAGGTGGTAACTCATTAGCTGGAGTAGTCTAAGCTTTCAGCGGTTATGATGAGGGCTCTGTGAGAAAAGGCATGCATAGTGCCTAGCATGGCCAGCAGTTAGTAACAGTGACGATTATTTCTGTTGTCAGCATCCAAATCACCATTCTCATGGCTCTGTGGTAATTATCTGATGGCTCAACTAAGAAGGAGCTTGCCTCATTCTAGCTGGTTGCAGGATTAACTTAGTGCAAGGGAAACTGCTTTTCTGGTTATAAAATCAGGTTTAGGGAATACAGGAGTTGTGGCATATGGAGATATCCTGTTTTTCCCTCCTAACTTGATGTGTGGGCTGTTCTTTTTCTGTCTTAGAAATCAGAGTGTTTTAGAATACCACTTCTTAATGCCCATTCCCCTCTTTTTTTTTGCTGGGATACACATGAATGCTACATACTTCCACTGAATGTATCCAGATTTGATCAAAAACAGCAAATTGTGGTGAAGCAAAGCACCACAGTTATTCATGAGTGACAGGACTATGTGCAGTTCACCAGAGCTGGTAGCTGTCTCAGTTTGGGCCTTCTCTGAAGCAGAGTCTGAAACAAGGACTTGGATGCAGGCAGTTTATTATTATTATCATTATTAGTTTATTATTATTTTTGAGGCTAGTCTTGAACTCCTGACCTCAAATGACCTACCCGCCTCAACCTCCAAAGTGCTGGGATTACAGGAGTGAACCACCGCTCCCGGCCCAGGCAGTTTATTTGAGAGGTGATTCTATGAAGCAGGAGTTAAGGAGTGATGAGATAAGGCGGGAAAGGAGGAAAAGCTAAGATAAGAGCACATGATGGAGTTTGTCACATTAAGCAAGGGGGCCTTGAGTCTCCCTGGACCGCAGAGAAGCATGCCAAATGCATCTCAGAAGCATCCACCTGAAGGGTTCTCCAATCATATGCTGTTGAGGATTGCCCTGAGCTTTACTGCTCTGAAATTCTGGGTTTATACTTGCACATGGTGAGGTGGAATCCAGAGAGAGCCATGAGGTAAAACAAAACCAAAACAAATCAGGGTGGGGGGATCTTCTAGAAAGGTGGAATAAAGACCTTCAAAAATCTGCTCTTTCATACAAGCAGTGAGAACTGTCAAAATGAACTTTTTCAGAACTCTGGAAATTACTTAAAGGCTTACAGCAATCTGGGTGCTTACTCATGAAAAACAGCTGAATCTCAGTAAGAAAAGCAAGACCTGTGGCATTCCAAGTTGCCCTAATTCCATTCGACTCTCACAGCTCGGTCAGGCCATGGAACTCAACAACCTTAAAACCGGCAGTTGTGAAAACACAGCCTAGCAGCTACTGCAGGGTGCAGAACAGGCTCGGAGTTCCCCAAAAGCCCATCCCTAGAGAAGCTGTCACTTTTTGACCTGACAGCTCAGGGCTTGTCTTTGTTTCATTTGACTCAGAAGTTGCTCCATGCAACCAGCCCCACCCATTGGGCATTTATCAACAATAAACAAAAGGCAGTTGTTTAACATTGCATTACCTGAGGTGCCATTACAAATTCAGGCTAACAGGAGGCTAAGCACAAAATGTAAGAGGAACACTGGTGAATAAGATATCCGTAGGGGATTTTGAAAAGCTCTGCCGTGTTTCTACAAATCTAGAAGGACACATGCATGCATAGGGCTGTGTACATGCTCAGGAAAGGCCTGGAAGACCCTAGACTCTCACCTGTGACTGACTTTAAAGCTTTGTACATGCAGGAAGTGAAGGCAAAGGCAGAATTGGAAATGGCTGCTAAAATGTTGGCCAAGGCGCAGTGGTTCACACCTGTAGTCCCAGCACTTTGGAAGGCCAAGGCGGGGGGATCACCTGAGGCTGGGAGTTCGAGACCAGCCTGACCAACATGGAGAAACCCCCGACTCTACTAAAAATACAGAACTAGCTGGGCATGGTGGCAGGTGCCTGTAATCCCAGCTACTCAGGAGGCTGAGGCAGGAGAATCACTTGAACCTGGGAGGCGGAGGTTGCGGTGAGCCAAGATCATGGCACTGTACTCCAGCCTGGGCAACAAGAGCAAAACTCCATCTCAAAAAAATAAATAAATAAAATAAATAAAATGTTGAAGGAGTGCCACACACAGATACTGTAGGCAAAGGCTGGGAGAATCACTGATTCAAAGAATTTGAAGAAATCTCTGTCCAATTATTAGCTGACCGCTAAGCTAACCAAGCCGAGACTCCATTGGCTGCAGAGGACAAAGAATATGGACTAAACGGAATTAGTCAAAGAAAGTCACTAAATAAACAACAACAATGAAAAAAACAACAAAGAGCAACAACAGCAAACCCTGGGAAGGGAGGGGAATCTGATTTCCAGAGGTGACATCATTTAAAATATCTAGTTTTCAAGAAAAAAAAACCGATAAGCTGACAGGTCAAATAGTGACAACTCTCTAGAGATGGGCTTTTGGGGAACTCCGAGCCTGTTCTGCACCCTGCAGTAGCTGCTATTTTCAGCTGTGTTTTCACAGTTCTCAGTTTCAAGGCTGTTTATTTCCAAGGCCTCACATAAGTATGGCCCACACAGGGGGGGAAAAAAGCAGTCAATAGAAACTGCCTCTGAGGAAACCCAGATGTTATACTTGCTATACAAAGACTCCAAATTAGTTATCATAAATATGTTCAAGGATCTCAAAGAAACCATGTCTAAAGAATTAAAAGAAAGTATAAGAATGTTGGTCCATTAAATACAGAATATCAACAAAGAGTTATAAATTACAAGAAAAAAGAGAACTAAATAGAAATTCAGGGCTTGGAATGTTGCTATAGACTGAATGTTTATGTCCCCCAAATTCATATGTTGAAACTGAATCTCCAGTGAGAAGGTATTTGGAGGTGGGGCCTTGGGAAGGTGATTAGGTCATGAGGGCAGAGCCCACACCAGAACTTGACCATGCTAGCAATCTTATCTTGGACTTCCAGCTTCCAGAACTGTGAGAAATACATTTCTGTTCTTTATAAGCCACACAGTTTATAATATTTTGTGACAGCAATCCAAAGAGAGTAAGTAAAAGGTACAATAGCCAAAATTAAAAATTAACTAGAGGGTATCAACAGCAGCTTTGTACTAGAAGAAGAAAGTATCTGTGAACTTGAAAGCAGGTCAACTGAGAGTGCCTAGTTTGTGGAACAGAATGAAAAAGAATAAAGAAAAATGAATGGAGCCTCAAAGACCTGTGTGACACCATCAAGCATACCATATACAAATAATCAGAGTCCAAGGAGAGGAGGAAGAGGAAGGGGTAGAAGGGGATAAAATATTTGAAGAAATCATGGCTTAAAAGCTTCCAATCTTTGATGAAAAACATTAATCTGCACATCCAAAATGGTCAACAAACTCCAAGCAGGAGAACTCAAAAAGATTGACACTTAGATACACACATTATAGTCAAACTTTTGAAAGACAAAGAGACTATTGAAAAAAGCAAGAAAAACACTAATCACATACAATGGATGCTCATAACGACGTCATTCATAACGGTCAAAAAGTGGTAACAAATGTCCATTAGGAGATGAATGGATAAACAAAATGTGGTACATTCATATAAGAGAATATTATTTGGTCACAAAAAAGAATGAAGTTCTGATACATGTTACAACATGGATGAACCTTGGAAACTATGCTAAGTGAAATAATTCAGTCACAAAACACTATGTACTGTATGGTTCCAGTCACATGAAATGTCCAGAAAAGACAAATCCATAGAGACAGAAAGTAGATTAGTGGTTGCCAGGGGTGGAGGAGAAAGAAATGGAAATTGACCATTAATGCGTATTTTCTGGGATGATGAAAATGCTCTGGTATTAGCACTGATTAACGCACAATATTGAGAATATACTAAAACCACTGAATTGAACACTTTAAGAGTGAACTTTATGGACTGTGAATTTTATCTTGATAGGCTGTTATTTAAAAAAATCAAGCAAGCTATTTGGTGAGTGCTGGAGCTGGGACACTGCCAGCTGAAGACAAATTTGAGCTCCCATGAACTGCCCCACCACTGCCATGGCTGAAATCAGAGGTGAATTCAGGGCAGGTGATGTCTGGCACCAAAGAGATCTCCTCCAATAGCCTGCGAATGGGTAAAATAAGCTGCAGTTTATGTGCTATTTCTGGAGTTTTAGGGGTAAATTTGTGCTTTGCTTTCCTGCTCAAGCAAATGAAAAGGAAAATGAATAGAAGTGGTGCAATTTATAGTGATTACACTGAATCCCCTGTAATTAAATTTAAACGCAATTCTAAATACAATTCTAAATTATAATACTTTAGAAAAATCATTCATTTTTTTTTGTTTGTAATACATCTCACAACAGATACAAAGTTAGCACTGTATGGCAAGAGCCGGCTTAAGAGATCATCTATTTCAATGGCTCCCAGATTTTGGTAAGCACAAGAGTTACTTTAGAAGCTATTAGAAATGTTGACTCTGGATCTCTCCTATTCTCTAAACTCCCTTCTCATTCCTCGGCTAAAGAATGTGATTCAGTAGGTCAGGAGAGGGGCCGAGGCGTCTACACCGCCAAAAAGCAGCCCCGGTGGTTCCGATGCAGGCAGTCTGTGGTTCTAGTTGAAAAATACTGATACTGCCCAACTCACTGGTCTTGGATGAGATAATTGAGACACACAGAGGGGAAATGACTTGCTTGAGGCCACATGATAGAAGCAGAGGTATAGAGTGGGCATTTGCATTTAGGTCTCGTCACCTGCACTCTCATACTCTGTCCATTACATCACAGCACTTCCCATGTAGTTGGGTTAGGACAGCCCTGTGGTCACTGCTCAGGAGTGCTTGGGAGAGTGGTGGACTCGTGTCAGGGAGCTTTCAAGCCACTATACACTCGCCAATGGCTCAGGCAACCCGAATTTCTGCTGCTTTTGCATATAAAAAGCATCTTGTGCAGAACATCAGAATGTGAGTGATGCCACGTGGGAGCTGAGGAAGGCCAGTGAATGTGAGAATGTGCGTGTTCTTGAAAGTACTTGGAGATTTCAGAGAACGGCAACCCAAGGACCCACAATGACTCATTTCTTTTTAGACCAGAGCTACATAGTGTTAAGCATTCAAATATTTTCAGACATGTGGATCACTGACTTAAGTGTTCAGTTTCCTGCTGGCACGTAATATCATGAAATTACATTGCAGAGAATTCTAATTTATAGTCAGAACAGTTATAAATATATTTGGCTACAAAAAACAGAGACAATGAAAGTAATGAGACAATGAAAGGAAGAGTGCTATGTACACTCTTCAAGGATAAAAGATTAGTCTTGAAACTATATCATAATTTTATAGTATGGGGAGTCTAGGCTGAGAAAGCTTTATATGGTGGCATAAGAAAACATGGTGCATTACAGGGACTGGGAGATATGGAGTTTGGTGTGGCTGGGTAAGGAGTGTGCTTGGTGTGGCTGTGTGTGTGTGTCTGTGTGTGTGTGTGTGTGTATGGGAGGCAGGGCAAGGGAAGATTAGGGATAGGGAGGAGCATGAACCTGAGACAAGGTCAGTGTGGAAGGAAGATCCAGATCACTAAAGGCCTCAAATGCCATTTTATGGAGCTCGGACCTCATCTAGTTGACACTGGGGAACTACTAGAGGATTTCAAGCCATGCAGAAGGAATTGCAGTTTAGAAGGATCACTCAGGTTGGAGTATGGAGAAAAGCTGGAAAAGCGATGCAGGAACAGAGGCCACTAAAAAATGATAAGTGCCTGAACCAAGGTCTTGGCTAGAAGTTCTTCCCAAGCTTGAGGACAACCAGTTGCAGTTGCTGCCCCTGGGCAGGTCCTCAGAAGACACAATACTTGGGACCATTGTCTCCACTGCCTCTTCACTTCTTAGGAGACATCTGTGATCAGATTTGAGAATCAGATTTCAGAGAGGCAAGCTTGGACGATGGGTGTAAGTGTTTTAAGAAAAACTGGTAAGGAAACGAGAAGAAAAGATGCGAAAAAGGAACAGGGAGAGGAAGAGAGGAAACAAAAAAGACATACGAATATCTAAAACTTAGAAGAATCATTAAGAGGTCATTCTTAGTTTGCAAAATATTTCGTAATGATTGCTTTAAGAAAAACACCCAGAATTTTTAAGCTCGATATCTTCTCTAGTGATTAAATTAATTTCTACATTTATTTTGAAGAGGTCATTATTAAATTAATTGTCTCATAATGATCTCATGTATAAATATCATGCCAAAGAGGTAAAAATTTATCGAGCCTCACAAAGGAAGCTGATCAACAATCTGTGGTTTGACAATCTGCATTCTGAGCAGGATTCAGGACTTAACTTCACCACATCTCAGAGGAATTCAGATTTTCTGAGAAAGGGCTGAAAAATGCACACTCCCTGGGATGGCAGAGGAGGCTAGGGCTAGAAGCCAGGTTACCAAATCCCTGTGTGGAACACGTGGGCAGATGTGAAAAGTGGGAGGAATGTTCAGACCACACTGTCTCCTAGTGAAAATACCAATGCAAACTTGCAACCATAGCAACACAATAGCCCTGTTAAAACACACACACAAAATCTGTGTCAATGAATTAAAAAATTCCACTTTTTGCTAGTAAGTAAAGTTTGGCATTTATTTTTGTTTGCCCTTTATCCATTTGCTTAGAAACCCCCTGTGAAAGGATTTCAATTCCTTGATAACCCTTTCCAGTACAGAGACAAACATTTTAGGAATATAATTTGTACTTGAAGAAGATAATTCTCTTGTGACTCTAGAGAGGAGAAACATGAAGAAAACATGAACTAATAAGAAAGACCAGGTGTGGCAACTCATCCCTGTAATCTCAGCACATTGGGAAGGTGAGGCAGGAGGATCACTTGAACCCAGGAGTTTGAAACTAGACTGGGCAACATAGTGATACTCCATCTCAAAAAAGAAAAAAAGAAAGAAAGAAAGGAGACGGCCTTAAGGTTTCTTGTCTTGGCACCAAAATGAAATCAGTGATAGTGGGTGGAGGGCTGGAGTTACTATGGGCAGTGTGTGGGGGAGATATGAAGGAACTGCCCTAAAGATATGTCAGGTCTCTTTCTAAAGAGCAGAGCTGGGACCAAGGAGAAGGAAGTGAGTCATGCAAGCACAGGGTCAGATCCTGTCTTCATTAAAGATGTGATATTTTGATAGTAATTTATTTTTCTTGCATTCATTTTATTTTATTTATTTATTTATTTTTTGAGACGGAGTCTTGCTCTGTCGCCCAGGCTGCAGTGCAGTGGCACAATCTCGGCTCACTGCAAGCTCCACCTCCCGGGTTCATGCCATTCTCCTGCCTCAGCCTCCTGAGTAGCTGGGATTACAGGTGCCTGCCACCATGCCCTGCTAATTTTTTTGTATTTTTAGTAGAGACGCGGTTTCACTGTGTTAGCCAGAATGGTCTTGATCTCCTGACCTCGTGATCCGCCCACCTCGGCCTCCCAAAGTGCTGGGATTACAGGTGTGAGCCACCGTGCCCAGCCACATTCATTTTTATTCTTTAAACTATTACGTGAAAATGTTACTTTTTTTTTTTTTAGTGCTCCTTAAAATTTGTACCCGACATGTCAACTCATCTTAGCTCCTGCCCTGCTAAGGGGAAACGTTAAAAAATGAGAAAAAATATTTATAGTTCATATTAGATATTGTTTGCATTCTGAACTCTACTTGGGAAGCAAAGCCATGTTCTCTAGGTCCACGAGTCCCGAGCTCTACCTCCTGTGGTTTTCCGAGGCCAGGGTGTGTGGAATTGAACATTTCACAATCTGGGGGAGACAATACAACTTTATGGTTTTTTCCTCTGATTGCTTTGAAGATTTTCTCTCTATTTTAAGCAATTTGATAACATTATGCCTTCATGAAATTTTCTTCTTGTTTCCTAAGCTTGGTGTTGGTTGAGCTTCAAATCTGTGAGTTTATAGCTTTAGACAAACTGACATCTAAAAAATTTATTTAAAAATCTTTTCTGTCTTCACATCTGTCTTCCAACAGGAAAATAATATCTAATTGGACTGCAGTACTCCAATTATATGTGTATTGGACTGCTTAAAGGTGTCTGACGTTCTCTTCATTTCTCAGTGTTTTTTCTCCAGGAGTTTTATTATGCATGGTTCCTGTGGTTATGCCTTCAAGTTCACTAATACCATTTTATTTAGTGTTGAATCCACTGTTTATCCTACCCAATGTATTTTTAAATTCAGGTGTTGTAGTTTTCATTTCTAGAAGTTCTATTTGGGTCATTTTAATAGATCTCATGCCTCTTTTTAATGTGCTTAATCTTTCTTCCACCTTCTTGAACATATGGAATATAGTTACAATAACTACAATGACATGATCTCAGCTCACTGCAGCCTGGACCTCCTGGGCTCAAGAGATCCTCCCACCTCAGCATCCTGAGTAGCTGGGACTACAGTAACGTGCCACCATTCCTAGCTAATTTTTGCATTTCTTGTAGAGCTGGGGTTTCACCATGTTGCCCAGGCTGGTATGGAATGCCTGAGCTTAAGTGATCTGCTCACCTTGGTCTCCCAAAGTGTTAGGATTATAGGTGTGAGCCACTGAGCCTAACCATAACTACATGTCTTAATGTCTTTCTCTACTAATTGTAACATCTTTATCATTTCTGGGTCTGTTTCTACTGAACAATTTTTCTTTTAATTATGCGTTATATTTTCCTGCTTCTTTGCATACCCAGTAATTTGGATTGGATGCCAGATATTGTAAATTTTACCTTGTTGGGTATTGTTTTTTTTTTATATTCTCATAAATATTTTTAATGTTTGTTCTGAGATACATGTAAATTACTTGAAAACAATTTGAAGTTTGCTTTCAAGCTTTGTGAGGTGGGATGAGAGCTGCCTTTGGTCTAAGGCTGATTTTTCTCACCACTGATTCCAGACTCCCAGCTCCATCTTCTCAACTGAGACCTCCTCTCTGCACTGTCTTGGAAATTTTCCAGGCTGTGAACTGGAACAATCATAGAGCTCACCTTATTTGCTTTCCTGCTTTTAGGGATCACTGTCCTGTGTTGTCTGATGTTCAGTGTCTAAAAACTATACTTTCTGATATTTTGCCCATTTACTTTTTAGCACTTTTCAAGACAGGATGATCTAGGTCTTTTGTACTCCACTTTGCCTGAAGTGGAAGTCTTGAACATTATGGCTTCTGAATGTGGTTGATGAATAATATTTTTACAGACAAAATAAAGTATACCTTGAATGATCAATTCAAGCTTTCTGAATGGTTTAACACAGTTTACTAAAATTTACATCACCTATAAGTGTCAAAACAATTATAAATTTATACTCCTAGTTTTCATATAACCCCTTAGTGGGTAAGTGTCAAAGTTTCATTTCTCATTAATGAGGTAACCAGAAGAATGATAAAGTCAGTTAGGAAAGTGACACAAAGAGAAGGCAAATGGCCAGGCGCAGTGGCTCATGCCTGTAATCCCATCACTTTGGGAGGCCGAAGCGTGTGGATCACTTGAGGCCAGGAGTTTGAGACCAGCCTGGGCAACATGGTAACATGGTGAAACCCCATCTCTACTACAAATACAAAAATTAGTCAGGCATGGTGGCACACACTTGTAACCTCAACTACTTGGGAGGCTGAGGCATGAGAATCGCTTGAATCTGGGAAGCGGAGGTTGCAGTGAGCCGAGATGGCACCACTGCACTCCAGCCTGGGTGACAGAGCAAGACTCTGTCTCAAAAAAAAAAGGCAGGGAGGGCCAGGCGAATGACGTATTAGAGGGAGGGAGGGAGGCAGAGAGAGAGAGAAAGGGAGAGAGATGGGGAAAGAGAATGGAAATATATGCTGGAATAAAATTGCTAAATTACATACAAAACTGGTTAATGTCCCATAGGGCAATAAAATCATAACCTTTGGAGTTATCATCTCAGCTGAACAGAAATAAATTTTATCTCTATGATAAAAAACTCATTTGCATCATATTTGTTTTACACAAATTAACATCAAATCCTTTACAGACTTAAAACTGTCTAGATCTTTAATAGTAGTAATGGAAAAAGTTACTTTTCACTAGAGGGTCAGATGATCCTTGGATGTGCTAAAAGCAATGTTTTAATAGGGGATTGAATGGACACAAGTCATCTTTTTGCCTTATTTCCCAGTTTTGGGAAAAAAGGTTTTGGATACTTTTTTTTTATATATAATCACAAGAATTACCTATAAGTCGATGTTATCTGCCATTATGTAGCTGGCCACCCTGGGTCTACATTTGCTCATTTAATGAAAAGACAAAACTAGACTAGTGGTTTTTAATTGTGACTATATGTTAGAATCACCCGAGGGAGCTTTTCAAAAATACAAAAGAAAGGGTCTCTTACCAAACCAACTAAATCAGACACTTTGAGGGGGAAGTCTGGGCATCACTACGTTTTTCAAAATGACCCTGGTTATTCTAATGTGCGGCTAGGGTTGAAAACCACTGGTCTAGACTGAGTTGCTCAGACCCCTTTCAATAAGAATGCGCTGTGATTCTATAGCTTGAAGCACAGGCAAATCACTTTTGCACTGAAGAAAGTTGGCATAAATACAAGCTCTGCTGACCTCAGTGCATTCCCAGTGACTTGGAAATGATTCAGGGCTGCCAGCATTCATTCCATGGTGTGCAAGCAGCGGGAAAAGCCAGGGGTGGGAGCGCTGAATGACTGGCCTTTGTGTTCCAATTAGATACAGTCAGCTTGAGTTGTTAGAAAGAGATAGGAATGTCTGCAGCCAATTCCTTAAAAAAAAAAAAAAAAAAAAAGATATATCCAAATTCATTTTGTGCCCCTGGCTCTCTATTGCTAACCTCATTCCTACTTCCAGAGCAGGTGCTCTTTCACACAGTTATTGGAGATGGCATTTTTGATTTAAGACTGTGCATTAGTAAATTAAGGCCATGACATGCACAAAAATAGTGACATAAGTATAAGCCTTTAAAATAATGTTAAATAATGAAATTTTATTCCTTCATGCTTGTTATCACTGAAAACCATTTTTTTGTAGCTTTTACAAAAATTACAAAGCATTAAAAGCAAGGGCTTTTGAAATGCTTCACCCTACAACTATGCTTATAAGAAACACATAGGATATGTTACTAACTGAGCAAGCCGGAAATTAAAAGAAAAATTCTTTAACATGTTAACAGTTTTTTTTTTAAATCATAAATAATGTTGAATTTTTTCAAATGACTTTTGGGCATCTTTCTTGATTATTGTTCAACTTCTTTCCTTTGATCTGTTAACATAGTGAATGTTAATAGATACCTAAATGTTCAGATATCTTTTTACTTCTGGGATCAGTACTATTTGATCATGACTGGGTATTCTTTCAATATTCTATTTGATTTCATTTTTTTCCCTTCTGATACTTTTGAGGATAATCTTCTTTTGTATATAGCGAGTTGGGTAGGGACAGTGTTAGTTTCATAATCATTTGATAGATTAGAAAACTGAAACACAGAGATAGTAAATGACTTATTATCCAAGAACGAATGGCAAACAAGTGTTTGATTTCCGGCCCAGGGATTTTTGGTCTGTTCTCCACTAGGAAATTAGTGTTTCATCAAGCAAATATGCCATCCACCAACTATTTCGCATAACATAAGAGTAGTGTCTTCTAGTTTAACTACATCATTAATGCCACTTAAAATCCTAATTCCTAGTGCTCTCCTTTTTTTATTCTCCACAGTGACAGTTGTCGTAACTATATCTAACGATTGTGGGACTTGGAGAAAAATGCAGAGTGGAAGCAGGAGGAGGTGAGAATAAGGAGGCCAGAAGGATGGTTGAGTCATAAGCTCAGCTCTCCAACCTCCTCCTGTACTGTTCTCCCCTTTACTCACTAAATCTAGCCACACTGGCCTTCCTTCTGTTCTCTGAACTTTCTAAGTCCATTCCCAGCTTAGGGCCTTTGCCTTTGCTGTGCCTTCTGTTTAAAATGGTCTGCCCTAGACTTATGCATGGCTGGCTCTTTCCTTTAGTCAGGCCTCAGCTTACATACTACCTCCTCAGAGAGACCTTCCCTGACCTTCCATCTAATTAGCAGATACCCACTATATAGCTTGTACATCCATAATTCGAAAGTCTCAAATCCAAAAAGTTCCAAAATCTGGAACTTTTTGAGTGCTGACATGATGCTCAAAGGAAGTGCTCATTGGAACATTCTGGATGTTTGATTTTTGGATTAGGGATGCTCTGCATGGGTAAGTATAATGCAAATATCCCCATATCTGAAAAATTTTTGAATTCTGAAGTAATTCTGGTCTCAGGCATTTTGGATACAGGATACCTAATCTGTGTTAGTCTGCTAGGGTTGCCTAACAAAGTACCACAGACTGAGTGACTTAAACAGCAGAAATTGATTGTTTCACAGTTCTGGAGGCTGGAAGTCTGAGATCAAGGTGTCAGCAGGTTTGGTTCCTTCCTATGGCTATGAGGGAGACTCTGTCCCAGCGTCTCTCCCTATAGCTTGTTACACCGTCTTTTCTTTATGAATGTGTCTGGGTCCAAATAAGAAGTTTACTGGGAGGTGATCCTGGTAGAGGAGGGGAGGGGTGAGGCAGAGGAGGGAAAGAAGCCAACAAAGGGTGTGCACTGTGGACAACTGGAGCTTAATCCTGCTGAGGCCCTCTGGGAGCCAGTGTGGAATACACCCGAGTCATCTCCCCCGACAGGCACCCGTGTTCACCGGTGTACCCAATTCCCATCAGCCATGGTTGGTCTGCTCCGGGGTGCTCATGGGTGGAGAGCTGCTCATGACTCGGGTGGCGAGAGAAAGACCACAAAGAGTTGGTGGCTGCTGGAAATCCAGTCCACCAGTGCCCACTGAAAGATAAGGCCTGAAGGAGTAAAGACAGGGCAGCGACTGTGTCTGCTGCTGATTGACCATGGGTGTGTGGCTAGGGTAGAGAGGCAGTGAAGCTATGAGGAAAAATTTTCCCTACTTTCTCCCCTATGAAGTAGAGGAAAAGTTTTTTTTTTTTTTTTTTTTTTTTTTTGTGAGACGGACTCTCCCTCTGTTGCTCAGGCTGGAGTGCAATGGCGCGATCTCGGCTCACCACAACCTCCGCCTCCTGGATTCAAGCAATTCTCCTGCCTCAGTCTCCTGAGTAGCTGGGATTACAGGGATGCACCACCATGCCCGGCTAATTTTTTTTGTGTGTGCTTAGTAGAGATGGGGTTTCACCGTATTGGTCAGGCTGGTCTGGAACTCCTGACCTAGTGATCTGCCCGTCTCGGCCTCCCAAAGTGCTGGGATTACAGGCATGAGCTACCGCGCCCGGCCAAGGAAAATTATTTGATGAACATCCTTCTGAAAATTATTTTGAATAAATAATACTCCACATGGTATAAAATTCAAGTATAAAAGTGCACAGTGACAAGTGTAAGTCTCCTTTTCTCACCACCCACCTTTGTCTTCTGCTGCACTTTCTCATATATCCTTTCAGAGATAGTACAACGGTGTTGTGCGTGTGTGTACATATTATACAGGTAGGTAATTATATATGTATGCATATTACAGGTACAGTTAATATATAGGTGTATATATGTGTGTACACATATATGTTATTTACGTTTTTATATAAATTGCCCTACACAAGCAGTAGCATATAATATCTTGTGCTCCTTTTACAAATGTATATTGGGGAACTTTTCATATTACTGCATGTAGCTTTGCCTCAGTTTTTAAAATGGCTGCATAGCACTCAATTTTATGGATGCACCACAATTTATTTAACACATCTTTTAAGTTGTTTAAAAATTGTTTTCCTCTGAACTAAGTATTTTTATACATGTGTTACTGAGAACATTCCAGGAATCTGTAGGGTAAGTGTGTGGGAATAGAATTCCTGGGTCGAATGACACACGCATCTGAAATATTGATAGATAGTGCAGAATTTCCTGGACCCAACGTACACTCCCATGGGATTGACCATTAGGAGGCCAAAGAACGGAAGTGGAGGGGTAGGGAGTAGAAGAGGAGTGTGGGGCAGTGAGGCCTGGAATATCAGACATCAAGATTCTGGTGGCACAGTTCCTGCTGAGGACAAGGTCCAGGGTGTGCCCGCACCAGGAAGTGGGTGGCATGGGGCACAGTGCAGGCGAAGGTCAGTGAAACAGAGGAAGTTAAAGAGCTATGAAGTGGTGAGTGACTCACACCGGCGATGTCAGCCAGTCCATGCTGATGAGCTCTTCATCAGAACTGGAGAAATGCCGTTAGAGAAACCTTCAGCTTCCCTTTAAATCTAGCAGGGAAGCGCCAGATGCCTCCCAGTCCATTGTCTACCCTGAGGAGCAGAGAAAAAACTCTTCACACTTGCACTCTCTGAGGAGAAAGGCGAATCAATCAAAATGACTGCCTCAGGGGACCCGCCATGATGTCTCCATTTTTTATGATGGCATCTGTGGACCAGGACAGGCATGGCTGTTTCTGCAGATCCTCCAGCTTCAAATGAATTATGCTTGTGGACAACTCATTTCACATCTCGGGTCCTCTAAGTGTTTCTGACATTGTCAAAACACCCCTGGCCTGGGGCACTTCTTTCTTGATAATAAAACCAATAGCAACAATGACAACAGTAGCGGTTAACAGGCTGAATCAGTTGGGGGTTGTGTTCAGCCACAGGTAGCAGAGACCTGAAAAACACTGGTTTAAACCAGACACCAGTTCTCATTTCCCTCAGGTACCATGAAGTTCAGCGATAAGCATCCCATGCAAAGGTATAGCAGCTCCGTCCTGCCTTTTAGGTCAGGAGCCTCTGCTTCTGCTCTGCCTCTCGAGTGTTGACTTCCATCCTCCCAGAGGGTGGCTGGAGTCCTAGCCATTGCGCCTGTTTCATGCTGGAAGAATGACGTAGGGATCAAAGATGAAAGGGAGCATAACAGATGAATTGACATCTCCTGCTCCTACCTTTTAATGAACTGTCCCAGAAGCCCCACTCAACCACTGGAAGCTGACATCTCAGGGGACAGCTTATAGTCATGTGGCCACCCCTATCTGCAGGGAGCCTGGGAAACAGATTTTTAGCTGTGCTCATTGCTGTCGCCACCAAATCAAGGTTCTGTTAATAAAGTAATAAAGGAGAACGGATATTGGCTAGGTAACTGGCAGTGTCTCCCAGATGTCCCAGGCACTTCACATTTTTTAAAAGTTGCATTTTATTTTTTGCTGTGGTAAAACATACGTAACATAAAACCATTGTAACCATTTTAAAGTGTGTACTTCATTGGCATTACATATACTCACAATGTCGTGCAACCATCACCATTATCCATTTCCAGAACATTTCCCTCATCTTCTGTCTGGAGTTGATTCCCTGCAGTGGGTTCTTCGTCTGGCTGACTTCAACAATGAAGCTGCAGACCTTTGTAGTGAGTGTTACAACTCTTACAAGTGGCACAGACCAAAACAGTGAGCAGCAGCAAGATTTATTCTTAAAAGCAAAAGAACAAAGCTTCCACAGACTTGAAAGGGACCCGAGTGGGTTGCCCCTGCTGGCTTGGGTGGCCTGCTTTTATTCCCTTATTTGTCCCTGCCCCTGTCCTGCTGATTGGTCAATTTTACAGAGTGCTGATCGGTCCATTATACAGAACACTGATTGGCCCATTTTATAGTGTACTGATTGGTCCATTTTACAAACCTCTAGCTAGCCATAGAGCGCTGATTGGTGGATTTTTACAGAGCACTGATTGGCACATTTTACAAACCTCTAGCTAACCACAGAGTGCTGATTGGTGTGTTTTACAATCCTAACTACAGAATGCTGATTGGTGCATTTTACCAAATCCTCTTGTAAGACAGAAAAGTTCTCCAAGTCCCCACATGACCCAGAAGTCCAGCTGGCTTCATCTTTCAATCTCAAACAGTAACACTGTACCTGGTAAATAGTAATTCCTTCCCCACCGCCCTGGCTCTCAGACACTGGGAATTTCTCCTCTACTTTCTGTCTCTGTGAAGTTAGTACCTTATGTACGTGAAATCATACAGTGTGTGTCCTTTTGCATCTGGCTTATCTTGTTTAGCGTAGTATTTCCAAGGTTCATCCAGGTTGAAGCATGTATCAGAACTTCATTGCTTTTAATGGGTGAATTGCATTCTATTTTATAGATATATCACATTTTATCTACCTATTCACCTGTCGGTAGACATTTGGGTTATTTCCAGCTTTTGGCTCTTGTGGATACGCTGCCAGGAACGCTGGTGTACCAGTATCTGTTTGAGTCCATGCTTTCAAGTGTTTTGTATATATACCTAGAAGTGGAATTACTAGATCATGTGGTAATTCTGTGTTTAACCTTTTGAGGGGCTGCCAGATGCCCTTTACATTTTGTATTTTATGTTGTTTTTACAGACTTAGGGTTGTTGAAACCAACGTTGGACCTGATCTAGAGGGGCTGCCTCCTCTGGATCCAGGTGACTCTCCAGCTGGTTGCTGCTGCCCACTGTATCTATTCGGGGATTTATGTTCAATGTATGCTGAAGTGAGCTGGATGGAATTATTCCCATTTTAGAAATGAGAAACAAAAGTAGGAGGCTAAGCCAGCGATATAACCCACTCTTCCGCTGATAACCTGAGCTCCTCTAATCAAACTTCTGGCTCTGCCCTTAGGAAGCCTCACCGAGTGCTTGTGGGCAGCCTTGTTGGGTCTATAGTGGATTTCTTTGATCAGTCTGGACTTGTAAAGACCACACCATATGGTTCCAGGCAGGAGCTATTTCCACTCCCTTGCTCACTCTCAAACCAATCTGTCACAAATACAATAGGGAGAGAGAAGATGAACTATGTTCATTTTGTGCCCTGTGATAGTTCAAAGTGGGCCTTATCATAGTGGTGAAGAACATGGCAGACAGAGCCAGGTGGCTTGAGCTCAAATCCCAGCTCTACTGTTTTCTATGTGACCTTCATTGAAATTATTAAACTTCTCTGTGCTCAGCTTCCTCATCTGTAAATTGAGGATTAATAACAATGCTTTTGCTTACTTCATATGGTTGTTGTGAGGTTCACCTGAATTAATGTGTAGAAGCAAGTACTTTAGGAAGGTACCTGCACCCTGGAAGCACTCTGTAATGGGAGGTCAAGGTAGTGGTGTTGACATTATGATTATACCTAAGAAATGGAAATTCTCTCTCTTTCTCTTTTTTTTCTTTGAGACAGAGTCTCGCTCTGTCACCCAGACTGGAGTGCGGTGGCACAATCTCAGCTCACTGCAAACTCTGCCTCTTGGGTTCAATCGATTCTCCTGCCTCAGCCTCCCCAGTAGCTGGGACTACAGGCGCATGCCACCATACCTGACTAAAATTATCTTAACAATAATAGTTAATAGCAAACTGACCATGGATCACCACTGAAACTTTGGAAATTACAAAAAAAAAAAAAAAAAAAAAAAAAAAGAACCAGTTTAGGAGGACACACATGAATACATGGAGAAGGACAGCTGAATGGGTTGAAAATTCATTGGACCATTTTGGCTCAATGTCACAGGCTAGAAAATGCTAGCCACTTGGTATCTAAATTTGTTTGTCCCTTCTGAATTGAGTGCATGGCACCATTGTGAGGATTTATTAAAGCAAAGATCAGGCTTGATAAACTCTTATCACTAAACAAATATATCAAGACTTAGAGTTATAACCCGAAGTAAGCCCTGAAGCTCTGATAGTCACTGCCCCAGACTGATTTGGTGTTTGTGGCCAGGTCTTGGCACTAAAACTGAGGAAGATTGTGAAAAACATGGAGGGAGTTCAGAGGCCAAGGGCAGACATGAGGAAGAGTTGGAATTCTTATTTATTTATTTAGAGATAGGGTCTCGCTCTGTGGCCCACGCTGGAGTGCAATAGTGTGATCATAGCTCACTGCAGCTTCAACCTCTTGGGCTCAAACAAGCCTCCTGCCTTAGCCTCCTGAGTAGCTGGGACCACAGGTGTGTGCCACCATGCCCGGCTAATTTTTTTATTTGTATTTTTTTGTAGAGATGGGGTCTTGCTACGTTGACCAGGCTGGACTTGAACTCCTGCTCTCAAGTGAATCTCTTGCCTTGGACTCCCAAAGTACTGGGATGACAGGTATGAGCCACGGTGCCTCGCCAGTTGGGATTCTAATGTAGTGCATGTATACCAGATGTTGCTCACTGAAGATAGGGCTGGGATGATTGCACCAGGATTTGAAGAATTGGGCTAACTTTCATATAGCATGGAATTTAAAATGCCAGAAAGTGTTTTTGAAAATGGCGGAATCTGAGTCCTCCTCTATGATTGATTATCCAACTGTAACAGGGAAGTGGAAGCTACACTACCAGTACGGTGGTTGTTGCAAAGATGGATGGACCTGAAACTCCCGCCTAGAGCTGTTTAGACCTGACTGATTCTGAGAGGTCTGGAACTAGGTATTTATTTAGCAGTCACCTTCTGCCATCTATAGGTTCATATGTTTCATTGCAGTTACAGGGGAGTAGGCTGTGATCCCATCAGACACAAAGCTGATGTTTTTGTTAAACTAGTCACACTTCCTTTTTGTCCACAAAAGCCATTTTTCATTTTTTCAGTATGTTTGTTTTCATTTTTGGTAGATAAAACATTTTTTGTGATGATAAATAATTATTTCTTTGGAACAAGGGAGGAAATTTGTATTGAGACATGCAAAATTGAGGAAAGACCTGGATGCCTGGATACCATTTGTTAATGTGTTTTTAGTAGCCAGGAAATTCTTCCCTCTGCATTAAAAGCCATCATTTTGAAAAATCCTGTGAGGCTTGCATTTTCCCCCAGGTTACAGGAAAAGGGGACCAGGAGTTGGAGCGATTTCTGCTTTCTATTGTTCTAATGCTTTACTTTTAGCATCAACTGGGGTAGGGAAAGCCACTGATTGTGACAAAGGAAACGGGGAAGTGCCATGAAGGCCAGGACATGTAGGTGGGCAGTAGACATGGGAAATCAGGGAGGATTTTTTAGAGGGCATGAGGAGGGCTCTGGGTTTGAAAAGAAAGGAAAGTCGCAGGAAGAGAGGATAGGCTGGTGGAAAGGACCACCTGCACCTTGTGTTCTGTGTCTGCAGTTCAAGAGAGCTTCATGCAGAAACAGGACAGAAGTTTCCCACATGACTGCCTCATATCTAGCTTCTTTTCTTTGGATCTTCATGTCTATTTCACCTGCCTGTTGCCATGCTGAGCTCCCTCTCCTTTTCTCTGGTTCAACCACATGAGTCTCTTTCAGTTTCTGGAAAGCACTATGGTCTCCATTACTAGGGGCATTTGCGTCTATTGCCTGCTCTGCTAGAAACTCCCTGTGCCCTGGGAACTCCTCTCCATTCCTTATATCTCAGCTTAAAACTCACTTCCTCAAGGATGCCTTGCCCAATCCCTTGGATTGGCTCTACGTGCCATGCATCGTATTCATACTTTTCAGAAGCTCAGATTCTGTGTCCAACATCAACCTTCTTTCTATTGCAAGTATGGCGCTGTGCCTCCATCCTCCTTATCCAGGAAGAGGCACATGGAGGAGTCAAGAGGGGAAAACAGTAACAAAACTGCACCTATTCCATTATTAAGTTTTCTTTGGAGGTTTATTTTAGAAGCTAGGCTAAAGGTGACCAAATGTTCCAACTCACCAACTCATGGCAGAGTTGAGGGAAAGAATACTGTGGGCGTCATTTTCCCAGTACAGTAATGGAGTCAGCCCCTGTTTTCTGATTCCTCCCTGGTCCTGTGGGGACTGGAGGGGCAGCACTCTGGGTTGCAAGCTCTGTCTTTCCTCCTACCCCTAAGGGTGGAGTAGGATGGTGATTATGCAGAGAGGCCTCTGGCTGGAGCATGACAAGACCACTAAACTCAGGAAAAAGAGAAGGAGAATTTTCTCCTTCCATTACTTGAGATAAGCTATTTCCCAGAGTGCTAGGATGAATTGGAAAGATTAATTATGGCCACAGTACAACCCTTCAACTTCTTCTTCTTTTTTTTTTTTTTTTTTAATTTTGAAGATGAGAAATATAAAAGGTAATCCAAGAGGCTAACTGGGCTGCAGTATTTGGGGAGAATTAGAGAAGATGAGTCCTGGAGAGATGGGTAAGGGTCAGGGCTGATACAGAATGCACAAAGCGGAGTCTGGAAGGAGTCCTGGGTTTCAGCATCTGCGGTGTGCTAAGGTGGGGTAGCACAGCTATCAGGGGACACCTGGCTCAGCTATTGGTGTCAAGATGGTCCTGGAAAACCACTCAAGAGTTTTACAGAGAACTGTTGCCTCACATAGGCCTGGGCCATGTAAGTGTCTTGTCAACACGATTTGAGGTTCACGAGAGAATTGCTTTTGATTGCCAGCAAGAAGCACCTGGTTTTGCAAAGCTGGGACAAAAATAGGAACTGGCGTATAGGCAAGCCTGGTTATTTGACTCCTGATTCACCAAAAAGATTTGAGAATGACCCAGGGGAGGGGAGGACACTAGGTCTTTCTGGCTGTAACATGGTAATAGCAGGTTTCCTGGAGAATGAGGTCAAGGAGTAAGAGGGGTCGCTGACACCTGTAAGTTTGAGAAAACCTTCATAGGCTCAGGGGGAGCTGCTCATGCTATACATACAGAGTTGGCCAAAATCTTTGAATCCAGTTTGGCTAACACCATGATCATCAGTTTGACGGGAGAAAATCCCACGCATTTGTATTTAGGAATATATATTGAGTTTTTACTGATCATATATTTCATGACTCCCTTGAGGAAAACCTTTCATGATAAGGTAGCAGGTAATATTCTAAAGCCCTCCCTTACTAGTAACTCAAGATTTGAAACCTTGATGTCTTCTCTTAGGAGCCCCCTTTGGGAGCCTGTGCAAGTCAGTGGAGAGTAGTGCTGACCCGGCAGGAGGGAGTCTGGGTTCCATTCTCAAACTTACCACTCAGTAGCTATATCCATGAGCAAGCCACTTCACCCATCTGGAACCCAAGTCCCTCACTATTAGATGAAGCAGCTAACGTTCCTCCTACCTCTAATGTTCTATATTTATCTGATCCAGTAACTGGAAGCAGTGGCGCAGCTTGGTGCTGGAGAACAAATAGAGGCATTCCTCCTGTTATGAAGTGAGTTGTGTCCTCCCCATCCCTCAAATCCATATGTTGAAACCCTAAGCCCCAACGTGTCTCTATTTGGAGACAGGGCCTTCAGAGAAGTAATTAAGGTTAAATGAGGTTCTAAATGTGGAAGCCTAATCCAGTAGGACTGCTGTCCTTGTAAGAAGAGAAAGACTTTGGAAGGCTGAGATGGGCGGATCACCTGAGGTCAGGAGTTCGAGACCAGTCTTCAACACGGTGAAACCCCATCTCTACTAAAAATACAAAAATTAGCTGGGCATGGTGGCAGACGACTGTAATCCCAGCTACTTGGGAGGCTAAGGCAAGAGAATTGCTTGAACCAGGGAGGAGGAAATTGCTGTGAGCTAAGATCATGCCACTGCACTCCAGCCTGGGCGATAAGAGTGAAACTTCGTCTCAAAAAAAGAAAAGAAAAGAAAGAGAGCTCTCTCTCTTTCTTTCCACAGGCACACAGAGGAAAGGATATGGGAAGACACAGTGAGAAGGTGGCCATCTGCAACCCAAGGAGAAACCCCTCACCAGACAGCAACCCAGTGGCAAATTGACCTTGGATTTCTAGTCTCTATAATTGAGAGAAGGTACATTTCTGTTGTTTAAGCCAGTCAGCCTGTGACATTCTGTTAGGCAGCTTGAGGAAACTAATATACCTCCTCATCCCTCAAGCACTGGACTATGACTTATTGGTCTGTGGCCTTTGGGTGTGTTTGCATTTAACTTTTTCCACTGGCAAAGGAATGGCAAAGTAAATCAGCTTCTGGAAAAACAGGCACTCTACTGCTTTGGAATTTATGGAGTGGAGTCATGGGTGTTTCTGAGGTGTTTTGTCTAACTCCAACCAATTTTCTAACATGAGTTTGGTGTCCAACAGTTCAATTCAATTCTGAGCCTGTCTACCTGATGTTACTATCAGCTCCCAAAGTTAAAGGGCTTGGTCCCACAAGACTGCCCCCATCTCAGATACCAGTTGCAAATCCCAGCTCACGCATACTTCTGACTGACTGGCTATAAACTGGAGGTTCCCTTGACTTCCTCCTCAAGTTTGGTGATTTGCTGGAATGGCTTACAGGACTCAGGAAAACATGTTATTTGTGTTTAGTTGATTTTTTACAATTCAGGAACAGCCAAGTGGAAGAGCTGCATAGGGCAAGGGGTAGGGTATGTGTGGAGTGGAGCGTCCATGCCCTCCCACGGTGCTCCATCCTCACAGCACCTTGATGTGTTCACCCGCCCAGAAAGCTCTCCAAACCTTGTGGTTCAATAGTTTCTATAACCCAATCCCTAGTCCCGTCACTTCTTCTCTGGATCATGCCCCGTCTTGAGGTGGTCGTCTTGCACCAGTGTGGAGGAGCCTGTGGGGTTACTTTCTGAGCAAAACCTGGGCATGGAAACCTTAAAAATACATCGGTATTGACTAAAGAAGTTTTCAGAGACTTCTGCCAGAATATCTTGGTCGCAGAGCCCTGTGTAGACGTGGGCAGCTGTGGCGCAAGTAGATGGCGGCCACTGCTTTCCAGAAGGGAAGGTCTACACTGTCACCCTAAAGTCCCAGATCACAGGACTTTGTAGAGCATTGAGCTTCTCTGTCTCTTCCTTGAGAGTTGCTTGTCTGGGACTTGGCAGTGCTTGGACAGGAAGTGGTCTCATGCTAATAACTGGTCTAAGGACCCGTGGAGGAGGAGCAAGCAAGCTGCAGAAGAGCTGGACACCAAACACAGGGGGTTCCTGGGGGGAGTCTCAGGGACCTGCAGGCCCAGAGTAACAGCAAACATGAGGATCAAAGGACTTGAACTGGACTCTGAGCTTCCTGTGAGGCCACAGCAGAGCTTGTCCAGGATTTCTTGGTGGAATAAGATACTAACATTACACAATGGGGTGGAGAAGGTGGGGTCAAAGACAGCTGTCAGTGCCTGCAAGCACACTGTGCCTGGCCCTGCTGAGAGGGTCACGTGTGTGTACCAGGCTGGCTCCAGGCCCCGCCATCCACACTCCCAGGGTCTGTGGTGAAATCGAATTTATTCTCATTCTCATCATTAGAAGTATGTCTAATTTGGAAAGAGACCACATTGAACTCTGACTTCTATTGTCCCCTCAAAGGTGTGTGTTAAGCAAATCGGCATAAAGGATTTTCTTCTCTTTTACCTGGCACTGGGAGACATCTACATCAGAGTTCATAATGTCACTCCAAAGGCACTTGCTGAGAAATCTTGAAGGTGCAGAGTTTTTCTGAATTTTCCAAGAAACAGATTTTTACAGAATAGGCACATCTTATCTTCTGTTTTTGAAAGTTTGTAATCTATGGGCCAGATACAGATTTTCTGTATCTAGAATACCTGATTTTTTTAGATTGGAAATTTACAAGAATGCATGGATACATTTTATCCATGTAAATAAACTCTAGGCTGGGCACAATGGCTCACGCCTGTAATCTCAGCACTTTAAGAGGCAGAGGGGTGCGGATCACCTGAGGTTAGGAATTCAAGACCTGCCTGGCCAACAGGATGAAACCCTGTCACCACTAAAATACAAAAATTGGCCGGGCGTGATGATGCACACCTGTAATCCTAGCTACTCGAGAGGCTGAGGCAGGAGAATCGCTTGAACCTGGGAGATGGAGGTTTCAGAGAGCCAAGATGGCGCTACTGCACTCCAGCCTGCCTGGGTGACAGAGTGAGACTCTGTCTCAAAAA